>NW_019213300.1:0-72609 GCF_002532875.2 Varroa jacobsoni | reverse complement strand
ATAATTTCGAAAGATTTGATTCCGAAAACGTCCATATCCGACCAGTTACGAAAGCAATCTGACTGCCAAGACTGGCAAACTAAAAAAAAAAACTAACACCTTCCTTCCTACGAAATCTAACTTTTAGTTACCCGTTGCTTAGTGGCGGTCAGCCCAATTAATGTGTATAGCTGACCCTGTTCTCTCCCTTAGTGCTCAAGTGGCCTGTTCCCAAGTGGAATAGTATCTGATGAGGCCATCAGCGTACGCAAAGGCTGTCTTCCATGCCCCGAATACCTAGGCGGTCTACGGCCCTAATCCTGCTTGTTATTGTTGTTCATGTTACTCTTATTCTCGGTATAGGATGAAAAAGACTACAATGAAGGGCAACCAATTTAATGCGTTGTCCAGCAACTCGCTCAGATACAGCTTTTCGTTAGCGCTTTGGGAAGCATCATCACCGCTCTGGTCTAATATGTATAATACGGTAAAGCATCTTGACAAATGCCCCATATTCCCTAGTTGACGTAGCTAGGTAGACAAATGGACTCACTCACATACAAGACCTAATAACAACGATCAGGAGACGTAGCACGGCAGTGCATAGGAACCTATGCCTAAATAAAGTATAATGAATAATATAAAAGTGGTGCTGATCGATAACGTCAACCGCATCGATAGTGTTTGGCTATGCGTCGTCTTTGTTAGCTCTCCGAGCGTGCTCACGTTGGCAAATCCGGCCTAATCAGCCACACTGCTAAGATAGACAAAACGTTTCTTGAAGGTGTTTGACGGCTGTAAATGGCCACTGTGGGGAAAATACTACACACAGATCAGCCCAAACAACATCATCAGCTCGTTTTTAGCATTACCTGCTGTTCTTTTTTGGCCCAACTCCTACATTCGCTTTCCAGTAGAAGACGTAGCCGTAATGTCATTAAAAGCAAACGTTGACTTTGTTTAGATGCGACGGTGTCTACGTGCTAAAGTAATTGATGCTTATTAGTAGTATGGTATTGTACAGATACAGCATGTATAGAAGTATGGGTGCGTTCGCCCTATACATATGTATATATAAATGGGCCTGGCTGGCTGTCCATGTGTTTATACGGGCGCATCCACAAGTTTTGCGTAACTGATGGTGGCTTCATTATTATAACGGTGGCCACAACTACAGTTATTGGCTAAGGTATTGTTGACCTTTTGGCCGACTCTTGTTACTGGTGTCCTCGTTGTAGAGACAGACGGACAGATGAACAGCGGCTTTTGTTGTCCACGCTTTCCTTCCGTAATTCTGTTGCTCGTCGTTGTTATTCGTTCAGTTTTTCTTTTTTTTTTTTTGGCCGAAACAAAACACACGCTACAGGTGTACGCGACGGCAGCCACGAGAAATAGCGGTAGTTATAATAATAGAAACAACAAACTGTTCATGATATAGTAATAGCGCTAAAAACACAATTTAGAAGAAAGCGGAGCGATAATAATACGCCGGGAAAATTCTTTTTCCCCTAAATCGCGCTACTTCCAACAAGTAACGTTACAACAAGGAAGCGATATATATAAACGATACACGCTTGCACAACCTGTGTAAATAAAGTAACTTTATATATATGCACACACACAAGTTGTTTGAACCTGAAGTCATCCCATCACTGTCTCATCCATTTGGCATGGCACAACAAATCTTACCGATTTGTATATAATGGCTAATAATCCAACGACGAGCGACAAAGTCAACAGCAGCCGCTATAGAATCGCTTCCGTCAACAAAGTCCATCGACACAACGCCCACCGCAGTTACGGTTGCCGTGGGACATGGAATTGCATGATACCGAAGGTGCCTACTAGTCTACTTCCTGCTTTACCATGACTTTAACTAGTGTATGTATTCTTTTCGGGTCTGATTATATTAATGGACAAGTGTCACCAGCGTAACAGGTGTCGACTGATACTGTCGCTGCTGCACCGCATCTGCGAATGTGAGAGCTCGGTGGGAATTCGGGGAAGCGCTGCCGGTCTATGACTTGAAAGCACCTCTGCTTTCCAAAGTGAGGGGTAGCTTGGGACTGATGCGTTGTCGGGTAGTACGTTGGGGGCGCATTATCGCGTTTAAACTAGCCACACGTCCATTTGGACGTGGTTTCCCGTGCACAGTCACCTCCACTTTACTCTTTGTTGTCTGCTGTTGCGTTGGGAGCATGTGGGTCAGCCCGGTTGCTAGATGCGCGGTTTGCTAGCAGTATCACTGCATCATCGCTGAGTCGGAGAATATATAGGGAACATATAGCGACGATAAGGGACGACGAATTGTTTCGTTATGGGAGACGAGATTGGCTAATTAAGGAAACACAGATACATATTAACAGTAATATTATGATAATAGTATTTGAAGAAACCTGTTTTTCCTCGAAGGAATAAAGAAATAGTGAGAAGCTCAAAACGGATAATAATTGTCAAGATGATGTTGACGGCAACAAAGCCCATCGTGGGAGGAGATGATCACAATTAGTCTATGGGCCAGCAGGACCACATCGATGCACTGGCCACGTGTGTCATCGTGAGGAACCCAAGGCTACTCTCGCTTCAGTGAAGGGAATACCCAATATCAATATTTCCACTACGTTGTAGCAGTGGCAGTAATAAAAGCCATAGAATTTCCTTTTTCATAACTATTATAGCGTTCAATCGCTTTGCGTCGAGCATATACAGGACACAGACGATGCCCGTGTTAATAACCACACTCGGCAGTCAGTGCCGTCGTCCACCTGCAGAAAATGCCAGTGTCGTCTATTACGTGCTGCCTCAGAGCTTATTCAAGCTGATTGCAATCTGACGGCATGGTGTTTACCGCGTCCCAGAGAGTTGGAGCATTGTCAAGAGGAAGTTGGACAGATGAAGGGCATTAGAGCAAACCGTATGAACATGTTCCGGCCAAGCTAGGCAAATCCCAATTAGTTCTTTGTTAGTTGACGAAAAAAACTGGTGGACAACCAAATATCCCTATTCGAACAATATAATCACATAAGCTTTTATTCAAAATGACGAACAGGTGATTTTTCTATGGAACTCATGCATGATCTTGCAGGTCTATGTGAAATTCAGTTTGAATGACAAGCCATAATAAATGAATGAGTAGCATCTGTCTGATGGGTGGTCCCCTTAGAGCGTTTACTGCTCGGTAAAACACAAAAAAAAGGAAATCCTATAAACCCAGGCATAAGGTATAGGTAGCTAAGGTAGAAGAAACGACGATAAATGACACTCGGCGTAATGCTATATGTTAATTGTGCGCGAGCCAAACGAAGATCACTATGCTTGGAATTAACTAAGTGCCTATATAAATAGATATTATTATATAGCCAATACACTGAATCGATATAACTAATTACGTGACCTATAACGTGTGAAATTCTAAGCCGATCTGACGCATAAGGAAGGCGTTTAGCGTCTTTACGACCTATCCACGCAAAAGATGACATTGCAACCCTGGATACCGTTGACGAACAAATAGTACGACACACGTATTTGTCAGTCCCGTTGGTCTGCCCCAATAGATTTGTACCCTTTAGTCATGATACGATGCATTTACGGACGCATATTGCTTCGTATAATTTAGTCGACAAACGATCCGAGCAAGCTAGACGTCTTGTGCCTGCTGGACCAATAGACAACGCGACAGCCATGGTGTTTTCGCCGGTATCGATTCGAATCCCGGAGCTGCCAAAGTCTCTGGTGCCCATATCGCGTGCTACGTAGCCAATCGAAACGCTATGTACCATATGGAATAGTGTTAATAGACTAACGCCGCTGTTTGTTACTTTAGCCGTTAGCTTAGTGAAAATAGACCACGGGGCATATATATAAACAAACGAAATTATAATACTAATACAAAGAAGAAAAAGTAAATACATACACCATCTTAAAATATACCTAAAAGCATGTTTACTATCGAAAACTATGCTATGTAGAACAGTGAAGCAGTACGGCCACAGGCGACTAAAGCCGTTATTGATCGACTAGGCCGCACTGAACGGTAACTTCTACTAACCGAATGTTCCTGAAAGCATAATAATTGATAATTATTAAAGATATTATAGGCTCTGGTCTATCAGCGCCGGCATCGCTACCACCGAAACATTCATTTCGACGCTGATGTGTTTTCGTCTCCTAGACCGCTAGACGAACGAGGCATCGGTTCGTGGTGGGATTTCTTCCACGTAATGCAGACTGATCCTTTTTTTCAATTCGGTGTTTTCTTGACGTATTTTTATCGATTTTCGTGCTCGTGACAGCAACAGCTTCCTTGATATCATAGCTTGGTCATGGCGCTTCTACGGACGCACGTTGAAGATACGGATGCACAATAAATTTAATCTTCTCCGTCGCGCGTACATTTAGAAAGCAGCTATATTAAGACATATTAATAAAACGCGAGGAATATGTAGTTGGTTGATAGGCGGACGCTGTACCGTGGTAACCTCGTCCTCGCAATGCCTCGAGGTGTTTTGCCTAAATGGGCCCCCCATCCATACGCATAATAGATGTTCGGAGTAGGACGCCTCGTTGAGCTATCATAAAAGTATTTCATGACGTAGGACGCTAATGCATAGACATTTTCTATATAGCACCTATCAGATACACCATCTGCTTTGTTCATCTATATCACTCGTTGCCTTTTCATTTGTACCCATATTATTGAGTCTAAATTAATAATACATGATATAACTAGCTATTCAACCTAACCTAGTCCTGCAGTGAATGCCGTCCTAACCGGGCATATTCCTAGGTAAACGTCGCTGTTACATAACCATCTTTGATTTGTTGCTTCTTCTGCGGTCTGCGTGTATCTTTTACTTTCATAGACACGTACGGATATGTTTCCGTGTGCAGTAAATGCAACAATTCGTTTCCCATAATGAAAATCCTCGTAGAGTGTCAATCTTCAATTTATATTCATTTCGAAGATATGATAGGTAAGAAGAATACATGCCTCTTTAGTTATCGGTAGGCGTCTCCGGGTGCCAAGATAAGGCAAGCTGAAGTCTGATTTAGAGCTGAAGTCTTAGAACTGAAGCTTATTTTAAATTTCGACTACGAAAGATAGTGAGTGCTATGCTATATACTTGCACGACGAAGCATCGCGCAGTTCGTCCAGCATCTCATGATGCGTTTATGGCATAAGCGCCAGACATGGGCTGAATGGGGCTCTCGACGCAAAGCTTCTTATATTTGTGTCGATCTATCCCTATATATAATGTTATTACAGAGACGGTGCGCTGTGGCGCCTATGTATACTGCTGTTGGGCAGTATTTTTCCTAAAGGCAGAGGTGGAAGGCACCGACAATCTATGAAGTAACTGCGAGTTGCCCCCTTCGATGCTTCTGGGGATTATTGGCTGGGATGAATTTAGCGTATAATAATGAAACGAGGTCGAAGAATTATGGCATTGACCTAACAGTTGCGTTTTTGCGTTGTTTTTCTCGATCGTTTCAGGTGAGTTCCTGATATTTCTGATGTGTTTTTTTAATGTAACCGTTGTGACCGAGTGTTACGTGCACTTTGATCGTGTTCTCTATTTTGGTCTGAGCGCCATTCCATCCTCTGAACGACAAAAACACCTTCGACAATCACAAGGGGTAGACAAATAGCACACAAATGGCCGATACGTATGGATAAGGGCATCCGATACGCGCGCCACACGATCCGCTCCGGCGTTCGAGTTTTAGAAATCGGGTATCATCAGTCAGTTGTGTTACGCTTGTTTTACTTATACGAGAAAAATGTATGCGCAATATATTGACTGCGGGTAAATCGCAGAACGTACAAAGGTGCAAAGATAGGCCCTACCCTGATGGGTTTATGATTCTGTGAAATTCCCGTAGTCGTAGATAAGCGATAGTTACTAATGTACATAGTAGCCGCACGATACAGTTCGAAACAGCCGACATTATCAGAAAGAACAAACAGACAAGCTACTTACTCAATCAATGGGTCTATAATAGATCTGGATATTTTAATAAAGCTAAGTCTCAACGTTTTAATCAAGTGTATTTATGCAGACGCAAAAACAAACTGAACTCATCATGCACGTTTGAATATGGCCCGCGTCGTTGGTCAACTACAGCAGATTTGATAACGTAAACATTGTTTATAACGTAGCAGCATCTGATGATAATGTTAATAACGTTGTTTTTGGAAATAAATCAGACTGCCGATAGACGTTTGTAGGGTTCCTAGGTATTTATTTGTTACGTCTCGGGGTATTCGTTTGGTATCAATGGAAGTTATCCATCAAGGTAATCATTAAGAGCGAACATTGAACACGACGCCAAGTTGCTCGAACTTGGCCTAATCGAAACAAATACAAGTAGTACTTTTAAACATCTTAGTTTATATAATAGTACTTCTAGTATAACATAGAATTCTTCTCTCAGCTTTTGTTCATGTTTGTTGTTGTTTTTTTTTCTATAGCAATACTTTTCGTCACTAGTCTGCACTCCATAAATATTTACAGTCAGTAAAATACAACAGACGCTATCCGTATCAGGGATACCTTCCAATATGATGAATACTCACTGTCGGCTTAATCGGAGCATTTCGCGAGTTCGTATTCCTCACTTGTTCTGAAGTTGTACGCAACTCGTGTAGATTATATAACGCTTAGCTTTCACCTATGGAGAAATACTGTGGATTTATATCGTTTTATATTGCAGCGAGAGTACTCTTAGGCATTGATACAAACTGAGGTTAAATGACGGTCCGTTTGGCCCCGTTTTTCGGCGATCTCTAAAATATGTCATTCCCACAAATACGCGTAAGCTCAACTGCAAGCGACTCAGACAGACAAAGAAGCCGAAAAACACAAACAGTTCTATTTACCCGAATACACCAACTTGTTCTAGGTAGATGCTATACCTATGCGTGGTTATTTTTTATAACGTAATAATTATTCAAATATTATTTACACCAGAGCCGTATAACCAATCGTGTGACCGTTAACCCAATAATGTTTCATTTTTACGTCTGGTACTACTGTCAAACATTGGTTTAGGTTGACTTCTTCCAGCACGAAGCAAAATGTGTCTGCGCCTGGTTTCGAACCCAGATTCGCGAAGTTCTGTGGCAAAAAAACGTTACCGCTACGCTTCCATACACATGCGCAATGGTTAACCTAAGATTGTCGCAATTGATGACCCAACCATCTAGCGGCGATTCATGTCGATGTTATCTACGTAACTAAGCTACTGAACATCCTTTTTTCCTGTTCTGTGGCCAAATAATGATTTCGCAATCATGCCCTGCTGTCTTCTTTATACGGACTCTGCTAACTCGTTCGCCTATAAAAATCTGTAAGATTCTACTAAACTGGATCGTCGCCATACACCGACGGTGACTGGCATCGACATTTTCACGTCACGCTTGAGTCACCCAGGCCTCGAGTCGCTTATCCCACTGATACACCGACAGGTACTCGGTTTCGAATTTACCGGCTGCGTCGTTGCTCGTAACAACCAACGTTGGCCTGCTTGGCCGTACATATTCTCCCTTCTTCAGGCCATTAGTTGCTACGTTGCTGCTATACTAAGGACTGCTAGGCCTGCTTCGCATACATCTCATCAGAAAGAGTTATATGTATGTATATATATATCTACCAATCAATCTGTCATGTTAAATTTTCAGAGATATAGACGAAATCGTGGTAGATTACAGGAAGGCAAAAGGTGAACAACAATGGTGTTGCGGTCTTCTATTATTCGTAGTTATAGAAAATAGGAAAGGGTGCTATATCAAAAGCTATCACAAAGCCCCATAGGAACTGTTTGAAACTATCAAAGTCCTTGTTAAGGTATTCTATTCGTTTGTGCCACTTCTTTCCTCTTTAGCGTTATCATTGTTAGAATGCCCTTGAAAGGCTTTTGACCTTGTCGACATCTAGGAAGCGATTTCGAACCAAATGCTGGTGCGCAAGAAGATTAATCGTCGATGTAGATGTTTTCTACTGCCTCTAGGCACCTGTAGCTCGCTAGTGCTAAGCATGTATTTCGCATAACTATAAGTCCGTCTGTGTCTACGCTTGCCAGTACCGGCCAGACAACTTGGCCTTCACTGACTACCAATTAAGACAACTTTGATTTTGTTTCATTGTCTTCAAACTCCAATATTTCAGCCATATATATTATGGTGCGTGAGCTAGCAGGGTACTCGAGCGATATCAGTAAAAAGGTGCATGAAATCATCGATAGTTTGTAAGAGAGTCAACTTGCAGGCTGATTATTGGGTTTGAGCATTCATCGAGCAGTTGGCATTCTTCTTTATTTAATAACTGGCCCCAACATAACCCCGCTCCTTTTCGAATATCGTCTAAAGCTTCCGTATTTATAAATGGCTATTCAGAATATGCAATTTACTCAGCAGCTCGTTAACTGCTTCTTCTGAACGGTAGAGAAATGGATATTGCATATATATATATATATATATATATATATGCAATATCCATTTTCTATATATATATATATATATTATACATATATATATATGTATATATATACGTTACGCGAGAACAAGTTTGTTTTTACGTGCAGCAGCAGAAACCGTGTAATTGAAAAACTGTTTTCTTCGCTAACGCTCGCTAGGTTCCCCTGCTGGATTCAAATGGAGCTGTAGTATAGCGTTATAGGTCACAACTTTGAAAGTACTTTGCAAACTACTAACTAAGCTTGATCATAAATCGCTTATAAATATGTATATACATATGCAGTTGGCGTGACATCTCCTATCCAAAGGCGCTCGCGTTTTTCTGGACAGGATCGATCACTATCGACCATGGAAACTGTCCATTTGTTTTGTCTGTTGTTCTCATCAGATTCGGTAATGCCTAGCCGTCATTCGTTCTTAAAATACGCGTGGCATTTAGGGCTGAATATGGAAATGCCTGGCCCGAAAGCTTGACAAGAACCTGTTGCTGGCATCGTAGGCAAGAACGATACAACAACCTATTGTTATTTCACCCGCTTAAGCAGCTCAACAGCTTATTCTTGTTGTTGTCGTAAATCGTTTCTGATCTATTTAGTCTTATGCTCGTCTGTTGCGACAAGTTTCTAATTGAAGTTCTCCTTCTTTTTTCACCTTTTACTTAATCTCCCATTATGGCACGGAGTATAGGTTCGTGTACAAGCTAGATACTTGTTATACAGTATTATTTTTGACACCTAACTTCCAGCCACTAAGATCCGTTCAGTAGGGAATAAGCAGTATTACCGAATATAATTGCGTCAACCAGAATGCCTCGTAGAAAAACGAGTTCGGCGAGCCGCATTTCTCAGTCAGGGTAGACTAGGCGCAGGTCTCGGAGAGTAAAAAAAGCGTTGAAGACCCCGTCGCCCGTTAAGAACGAGAAAATTTTGGTCATGAAGTTGTATTGGTATTCAGTCGAGGCGAACATTACTTGTACATAGATAAAGTAGTCCTACACAGTGCGAAACGCGAACTTTTAAACAAACCTCGTATCCCTCAGGGGGTTACCCTCGTTCTTGTAGTCTTGATGAAAGAAAGAATCATCATCTAAGCTAAACTGTGAGATGTAGTGTGAGCCCATGGAGAAAGAATGAGTCGCAAGGAGAAGTCGGGTCGGTTTGTCCGATATTCAGAGCCACAAGAAAGGAATATTGAGTTATATATGGTAATACAAACGGTTTCTTAATAAAATTTACCGTCGCTGTCTGAGACTATTAGTAGAAAGTTTAAATTAGCTAGTTTGGAACATAAACCTGCTTTAGTTCACTTATCAAAAGTATGGGCAGATAAATAAGAGAAAATTATACTAAAAATATCATATTCAGCCAATTGATTACCAACATTATAGCTTTAATGTGCCTATATCTGGTCAGAGAATTAGTGCTATAAATACTACATAAATTATTGATTTGGTTGGGTGTACTCGACAAATGCTGAGAAGTTCAAGATCAAATTGATAGCAGTTGTTGTTTTAGAGACAATTTTACAAGCGAAAGGCGTTACCTTTCCAAAAATAATATAAAATAATAAAAACTAACTTCATTAATATTTTTATAACAAGTAATTTGGCTTGTTTATATATATATATATATATATATATATATATATATATATACAAAGTCAATTGAATTCAAACGTTGAGTACCGAGAGAGAAGATTAATTAACATATTTTTCCACTACCACATTGATACTTCATAATATTTGGCTTGTATTGGCCGCATTTTTTTCGTGATTTACCGTTTTTTCAATTATTTTTTTAAAATTATATATAGCCTTACCGCGGTTATACGTCAATATACCTGGTAAATACTTCTCAAGATGATCGGTCTTCTCTGCTTGCCACCACGAACGTGTGGTAATAGTGATGGATATAATTTTAACACTACGTGACGTTATTTTGGTATTACAGACGTGACAGAAGACCAACCATAAATCTACTAAAATAATTAAAAACAAACAGACACACACATATAATGCCATATGTTTTTTTTTATTGCAATCTGTCTGTTGGTCGACACCTTGCAGCTTTCCTCGTATCGGTAAATTCATATACAAATATAGACATGCAGGTTTGTTTCATAAGTATTTTCCACTTTGTTCACGTTAACGGTTTACTGCGCCTTCGTCTCTGTTGCCAGCTTAAATTAAACGCATTGAGCACCGCCTAAAATGTACAGGTATCGCCCACAAATTGAGTAGCGTGAAAGGAGATCGTCATAAAAGTCTTACCACTCTGTTTGTCACACGAACCTTTTCTCGGTTTGCCGAAGAAATCAACAATGATTATCAGATGCCGAATATCAGTATATTGCTTGAAACTATGGGGACGTTATGCAAAGTTTGAAGCTTTTCTCTCAGAGCCCCAGGACTAAATATAATCGAGTGCAAAGCTGTGAAGCAGTGCTCAATGGCGAGCATGGCAGGGCGAATAGTTTGTATGGTGATTTTTTTAGAATTGCTCCTCGTTTCAGAACTAGGTTGCACAGTCATACACAGAACGCGAGCTGTGATAAGGCGCGAGCCATGATGAATGGAGCGTACAGGTCTTCATTGTGTCTGGCCATGAAGGAAAAGACGCGCAAAGTCTCTTAGTTGCCAAGCATAATGGTGGCCAGCTTCTGGGGCAGTTCAATAGAGAAAATCAGAACAATATATTGTACGGTAAATGAAGTTTGAAGGATGTTTTGAGAAAAGATTCCTCTAGAGAAAAATGATTATATGAAGCCCGTATGGTCGTATCAACAGGATCCCTTATCATCCTTCAGTCATACGCGAAGAACAAGTGTTCCATATTGGCCCCGTCAAAATGACTGAGTGTAAACTGTAATCTACTCTCGACAATAAACTACAAGCGCATAAATCGTCAAAGTCTTTACAAAATGAATTTGATAATACGTCATTTTGAGAAAATGTAAAAATACTATCCCCCGCAGATCGCCCAAAAACGTAGAGTCAGACGTATCAGATCTACTTATTCGGCAGTAGACTCGAAGATCTATCATCTGATACGAGACCTGTCTGCCTATACAATTACTAACAGCTTATACCGCATCCCCGAAACTAGCTCGGGTTGCACATTGGCTTACTGGAGGGCGCATGTGTTACCAACGTCATACAAAATTGACCATTGACTGCAGTCGTCAATGGCTCGTGCAAAACTGTATCATAAAAAACACGCGCCGAATGACATCGTAAACATGCGCTTACGTTCAACTGCACGCGCTCTGACTCACACCGCCATTCCTGTAAATGGATCGCAGTATCTGTGGAAACGTACACTTATACGTACATATATATATATATATATATATCTATATACGCATACTTTTTCACTAGGAGTTACACGGAAGAGCTTATTGGCCATTTATCCAATGATATATACTTTCAGCGAAGCGGATAAAAGCGATTTTCGGGGATCGAGACGCTTCAAAATAGTTCACTTCAGAACGCCATTTTAATCGTTACGGAAATGTGTACGGTCGTTGTTTTGTTGCATTTCTCTGATCGACTCAGACCTTCGTACGGATATTTCGCAGAGTCGTGTAACCTACCTAACGTTGTATATTGCCATCGCCGCCTATCCATCCGTCGTTCTGACAAGTTTCCATCAGAGCAAATGGCAGTGTCCCGCAATGCTTTACATAATACGAGCTATTACTATTGTTATCTAGTGCATGTACGAGTAACAGCTTGCTAATTTTAAACATTTTCTATTAACCGACTGTCATCGACGTTATAATCATTTGGGAGGCGTCGCTCGCCATGTTAATGTTGAATTATACCTGTATCATTAAGAACGTCAAGCAGCCGGCCCAACTGTCGCGGTCCTTACCGCTTATACTAAGGCTTCGATCTGACAGAACACGTGCTAATGCGAAAATACAGCCCCGCCGCTTCGAACCGCCGTCGTAGCTTCGAAAACATCCATTAGGTGTACATCTGCTAGAAATTCTGCCGAACATAGATAATAAGCAAACAGATCGTATGATAAAGTAGTAGAAATCATTGCAAAAGTAAGCCTACCTATTGTACGGGCACAAGTATATATAGCGTCATCTTTCACCTAAACTATCCTTTATCATGGCTATTTTCGGTGTGTGAGAACATTTAGATCCTGTTAAAACGAGTGGAATGAACTGGAGTGTTTTACTGCGTTCAACGAAAATGCGCTTATAAAGTTAGAGGGTAACAATTCCGACCATTTTCATTTTAGACGATGCTGGTATTCTGTTCGTTCTTATCATTGTCCGTACTTTGTATCAGTTGGCGATTCTTTGTTCCGACGGCTGCAATAATTACGATCATCAAAACCATAAGCTGGCTGCCATTATCGCACGAATGTTTCAGGGCCGATCAAGTCAATGGTCTTCGTCCATTTATAGACCCCATATTCAATTCGGGCTATACTGTATGTTCCTTGCTACAGTATGTAAAGCGCCTAAGCAACAAGGCAACAGAATGCTACATCACTGCAGCTTGAGACGCTACACCAACCGTTCGAATCGCATTATATAGTATTAGATTTCTGTTCGTGCGTCTCCGTACAAGACTGTAGTCTATTTTGTACGGAGCTTGCTTCCGTTGCTGCTAGCAAAAGTCCATCGGAGTCAAAGGCGATCATGAGTTGTCCACAAACGGGTAGAAGTCCTAGGAGCTAGACTGGAAACATACGTACTCACCGCACACAAGCCAAAAGCGATAGACAAACACTAAAGGAAGCAATGACTAGCTTGACCTGACCGAACGTTTATGTTCAGTTTCATTACAACCGGCGCACTGCTTGGCCGTACCCCTTGTGCGCGCGATTTCGCCTCCCCTGTATTACCGAAACAGTCTATTCGATGGAAAACTCTCGTCTAAGTGAGCCTCCAGAGTCAACAGGGAACCTCTCTTCGCTTGCCTACATTTCGTTCTTTTTTCCTATACTTTGTCTGTTGGCATTTGCCTTTTTCCCTGCTTCGTCGCTGTCGTTTGCCCAATCGCTATTGGAACGGCTCGAAATGCCGAGTGAAACGACGGCTAGCCGTTTCTCCGCTACCGTCAATACCAATAGCTATATAGTACGTAATAGTAATGCCCAGAACTGACGATGTCGAAGGATATGCGGCATCTACAACGACAGGCCCGGTCGCATTAAAGGAGCCAGACGTGTGCAGTGGACTGGGCTTGCGACAATGACAACAGACAAGTCGACGTCCGTGAGCCTATTAATAGCGACGGCGCGCACTTTTCTTGGCTCGCTCGCCGGCTCTCTGTTTCGCCATTACTTTGCGGTGAGTATTTGTAATTGAACAGGGGCATATCCATTTTATATGCCTCATTGTCGTATGGTGTGTTTTTTTCTGGCAGGAGCGACAAATGGACTGCGGGAAAACTCGCTGATCTACCATGTGTACACTTTGTAGAGTTTACCGCCAATATCCACCACGCGTCTAGTAGTAGCTGGCGCGGGGGGCGATTTAATTCGTAACGCGTAACTCGTGTCGATGACGTTGGCTTTATGGAATAAATATTGTCGAGAATACCACACGGCATGTAACTAGCTAAAATAGACGTTGTCTTTAAGGACGCTTCTCATATTATCGTTATTATGTCGTAACGAAAACAATATATGTTGCCCCCGCCGCTGTGTATACAATATTCGTGTGGAAATCTGTTTAAATAATTTCCGAGAAGCTATTTAGACAAATTTTCAATAATAGCTTACGAGTGAAATCATTGAAAAGCAGCATTTTGAGCGTTTCGGACCGGAATTTGGGTGGGTTTAAATATACCAACTCACACGGCGCCCGTGATCGACTCGAACAACAAATGTACGAGCTTTGCCACTCGACATCCACAAACAGTTACGCCACTGTATTTGTTAAGCAAATAGACGGCTTCTAGGGGAAACGAAGGCGTACCAGTTTAAATAGGATCCTAAGTCGGACCATTACGGCACAGTATCGTCCGCTAGCGAGACGCTTTCGGCGACCACCATAAGCAACTCGTCTCCATTATGGTGCTAGCATCCCGTCGGTGCGATTTCGCTAGCCGTATGGTGATCGTGCTATTGAAGCTCATTCCAGCTGAAAATTAGTACTACGCCTGTTGTTGAGGTGTTAACTCGAATTAGGAATGATACTAGCTAACAGAAAGGAAACCGCATTCGAAAATGCCATGTGTTCTAGCCAGCAATGGCTCTCCCTCAGATTTCTGTTGGTGATGACGGCGTACCGCACTACTTACATAAGCTCTAGTTCTTACTAGAATGGCATATCTAAAAACGTATGATTGCTGAAAAATATCCTCGCACTGTGCAGCAAGCGCTATCACTAAGAGCCGACGACGATAGCTATACGCCTTCGTTCTCTACCCGAAGATGGAACGGCTGAAGTAGTTCGTCACACGAACCGCGGTCCGCGGCCAACCGAAACCGCTTTTAACGGAAAACAACTAAGAATACCAGAAGCTGAGTTGCAATTAAATATCTCTACTTGGAACCTACGGTAATTCGCTCATAATACGTATGTAATTATACTAGACTTCACGGCCTTACTTATATAATCACGTTCAATGGTGTATTTCGAAAGCGACCGTCCGAATTTTACCAGCAGTCATTCCGACTTCAAGTGCCGTAAGATCGATCATTCGAACCCGTGTTAGAAGATCATGCTATTTACTACATATTGCTAGTCTATAGTATCGTTCTAATTAGATTCTGAATATAGTCAATGTCTTACTGTGTTCCCTGCGTAATACTGCGGACGCATCTGCGTACCGCACAAGTGTCACGTACGTACAAACATACTACAAACTAAAGCGGAAGATAGCTAGTAAGCGCCTTTGAGTAAGAGCTTTCAGTGGAGCCCATCAATACAATTCATTCGCAGTACAACGAAGATAGCAGCTGAACTTTGCGTGTGTAAAAACGCGGATAAAAAGAAATAATAGTCTTAGTAATGGGTAAATCAAGACCATATGGCTTAAGCAACATTTTCTTTACACAGAAAAAGGCGAGGTAAGGCACGAAGTAGCGTCTTGCAACTGTGTCCGTTCAGCAAGAACATCTAGCAGAGTCGGCGCTGCGTCCTTCAACGAGCTTCGATTGACTCATTTCGCGGTCTAATGTCGCGCAGGACATAACATAACCAGAATGTACGCACATATGTATTACTATGGAAGTAAATTATGACAGGGCTCGATCGCCTGGGCAAGTGTCAAGCAAGGCAAGTCACCAGAGCGCTTCTGATTCACTATGCGCGCACGTGCTTTGGAGGTTGCGTCAGGAAACGTCCGAAATGTCGGGGCCACCAAACGGGGAGATGGCAGTTCTCCATGCCGTATTAAGGCGACGTCGGTAACAGTGATCATGGTCATCGTGATCTTACACAGACATAGCAGAACTATTCGCTGAGACAGTAATAACGTCCCAACCCTTACATCTCCGTTCGAAACCAGACGTCAATTACGCATTTTAAAACAGCTTTGCCTGCAACGCACGAGCTTTCATCGGTAACCGACAGAACACCGTAATAACTCAAACAATATACGCGCGAATCCACAGCATGTACCGACTCGGACCCGGCCAACTTTTCTGTAACCTCCGATTGTAGCTGCTGAGTCAACTGAAGAGATTTTCACATTTCAGAACAATCCGCTGTTAGTCGACCTGCATTTATCCGTCAGATAACTTCTGCGTCTGATCGTATGCCCGTACCCGCACTCGGCAAAGCTGGACAAGCTACACAAACACCGAGTGGTCACTGGCTACTGCTACAATTTGTGTATTCCTCTATGAGGAGAACTTCAATTAATGACGCTAGTAGTAGAACGACCACTAGTGAATTGTGCAATGTGACATCATGATGGCAACGAGTCTTCTGGACACTTTGGCCATCGTACTTTGGAAGTCGTCACTGCACCAACTTCGATAGGCAGAGACGCCGACACTACATATGACGACGTCATAAACAGAAAATAGCTTGTGCAGCGTTCAATAGATAGTCAGTATCTGATAAAATGCTATGTAACCATGACTGCCATACACTTAAGCATACTATTTCCATAAAAAAAAATAACCCTCGCCTATTCGGCGGCGTTTGTATATTTGTAGCCGTACAACGTTGCAGTCCCATTAAAGGATGATTAACAATGTAGCATATTCGTCTTTTTTCTCGCTTGGTCAATGAGCCTGTCTAGCTTTTCCTTATGTGGTAAAACTTCTACTTGTGACCGAACAGTGGATAACTTCATTAGCAAACGCGATTTCGAGTAACGTTAATCAGCTTAACTTAGTCAACATGCGCGTTTTCGGCGGTTGTTGTCTGAGGACGTCTTATAAGCAATCTATTGCTAATACAAGGGTTAAGATGGCCTAATCCGTTATCGTTTAAGACGATTTATTTACACGTGCTTTGTGTTCAGCCTGCCCACACGTCGCTCATGGCCCGGCAAGAGAAAGAACATTGCATCTCGTTGACTAGAACACCAAAATACTAGAGATAAGATTATGTGCACCCACACTGACGTACAATGCCTATAGAAACTAAATTTCTCATTATATCAATGATATGCTTAATGCAGTATCGTAAGATATCAATCTGAGTGATACTAAAACAACGAACTTCTGAAAACTATGAGTCCTTGGCAAGGTTAACAACAGGACAATCTGCCTGCCATGAAGAATTGTTGTTGGAAGAAATTGACTTTTACGCTTTTCGATGCTATGCATCGGTAGATTATCCCTGAATATTTCTATTGTCCTAGATAATTCCGTCAAAAAATTCCAGAATATCATAATGCTGCTAATAGTTGTTGCTGGCCTCTAAAAAGCCCTTGGCCCGCCCGAACCCCTTCTTAATTTCGGCCTTTTGCATCTGTCCATCATTACAAACTTGCATAATCGTTTATATATCCATCAATTTGATTGCTGCTTACAATCCATTTCTCCATCTGTGCTGGCTCAAATATCGTTTGAGCGAAGGACCTACGAGCTGAACTCGGCGGCTCGACATCACCCTCTCGACCAACTAGCGTCATCACTCGCTGTTATCGTTGTCGCCATATTAGTTTGCCTACTTCTATTTCTGATGCGATGGGGGCATCAAGCTTGCACCATGCCGTCTGCCTCTTGGCGTTGTTTAGAAAATCCGCATATGGATGAGCGAAGCTGGGTACTGTTAACAAGCTCTATAGTGCTGTACTAAATCGGCGCATCAACGCGATCGCGACGCCGTCCTCCATTGTATCAGTGTCGACGCGCGGGGACGCCGCATGTTATCAGCTAAGCAGGCCGCAAACAGCTACGCAAGCCGTACAGATACATTTTCATTATCGTTGTCTCCGATGTGATTACTGCTACTGATTGTTGTGTTCGTCGTTGTTATTATTATAAATCTGTAAAATTAGTCCGGGTGCGATCAGATCTGGTGCGTACAATTGAGAATTTCTAAGTTATCGCCAGCCAACATCAACACCAATAACAGTTCAATACTTCTCCATTTTTCCATCCCCGCACTATGTTTATAATGACGACAACAATAACAGCTGCTAAAGGGGACATGCGGAGCTAATATCGATAGTCATTATTCAGCAAGAACTGTAAACGGGACCAGCTGGTAGGATCGATGGCCGCCTATGTGATAGTAGGGAATCTTGCCTCGCGCATTTCCACCAGCGACATTCGCCTCGACTAACAAGTTGACCTTGAGTCGAAGGCCCGCATAAGAAAAATGAAAAGAAAAATTCTGCTCAGAAGACGCAATCGCAAGAGAAGTAACAGCCGCACAAGCGGCGGTAAACGGAATTCGGTCCTACTCAACGAGGCCTACCAGTTGGTATCGTGTTGTTCTATAATATATATTATGGAATGGAAGATGCGGTTGATGGCAGGGGCTTCTACGAAGCGTCTGGTAGCCCGATTTGGTTGCCGTTTCCTCCTGCTGATTGGGTTTCTTGTGCGCTTATAGATAGTGGTAAGGTTACTATTGCTATGATCTGCCGGTCTTCATGCCCTCAGCGGGTTCGCCGTTAAACGGGCTCGCTGTCTCAATAGAGCCATATGTAGATAGTAGGTCCAGCCTGACGTTGCTTTCTGTTGAACGTCTTCATGGTTGAAACAACGGCCACGGAGGGACAGCGGCAGAAATCAAGTAATTTTCAGGTCAAGATGTGACTTGACTTTTGATTGCAGGGTGGACTGGGGAAATTGAGGCGAAGCCTTGGGCTTAATCTAAAACGAAGTGTCAAAGTAGCAGAAGCGACAGCAGCTTGAACGACTCGACCAGCTACATAACAATGGCAGTCAAGAACTTTTCGAGAAGTGCTCTGTGATATCAAACAGCCAAGCAAGCAAGCAAACAAACAAACACGAAGGATTGGATAACTGAAGGCACTGTGTCGTTGGTCCTCGTCCAGCCGGACCACACATTAAATCTGTCACCGCTGGGCTAACGTGCGTGAATGCAGATTCCACATGAATTTTTGATTCCCTCGAAGCTCCTTTATCCGCTGCCTCATGGTGACGGCATGGTCCGAGGCTGTGATTACGGAATGCGTATGTCTATGATAACGATCGATTGGTTGATTGTAACTAGTCAACAGGTATTCAATGGCATTCAACCAAACGAACGCACTCTGCTCCGTAGAAGTACGAACAGCAACATTGTACGCTTACATGGCACAGCTCAACGGGCCACGTAGGCCGCGTGACCATGAAGAAGTGCTTTCAACTTATTGCCATGTACTATAAATGAACGATTCGGAAAAAAGTATAAATGGCAGGCAGTGATTACGCTAAGAGGGGCTTCTGGAACAGTTGCCTCTTGGCCAGCAAAAATATCTTCACATCAATAATATATTTAATAACAGTTACAGCAATATATCGAAACAAAATAGAAACAATAAAGTGTAACGGTTAAATAAAAGTAGAAACGGTAGACTATCATTGTGAACCGCGCTATTTTCGTTATGGTGAAGCATTAAAGATGCCGCCGGCCAATAAACGATTTTAGCGGATACGATACCTCAGCAACGATAAGCTCGGTCACGTAATAACAAGACAGCTCGCTGAAGCTATCCAGTTTTAACTGTTGTACGGAAAAAGGAACTGTTCATATGGAGGATTGAAATAACTTGCGGCGATGAGGCCTGACCGATGGCCACGAGCCAGATTCTTGAAGTGGGCATACGCTGATGGTTGCTGTAGCAACGGTGGCCAGGTTTATTGATAATGCTAAATGATAATAACAATACTGATCACGATGGTTATCTACTCGTGCGGCCACGTCGCCCAGTGAGCCGCAGAGGTTAGAATAAGCTGAAGATCACCCACATATAGTACGGTTGTATGGTTTCTAAGCGTACGGAAACCGATCGTGCTGATTTTCGTCGACAGTACGAGCGGTATTTACGTTCGTTTGCACAACGAGAATTGCAATAAGTGACGATGGCTATTAGCCTAGTGTCGGTTGGTAACTGGCGTTAAACTATTGTTCTCCTCTTGCGATGCTAACTATATAGAATATAACGAAAGATAGGGTAGCTCAGTAATACTTCAAGTCCCAATTCATTAAGCATAGCATTGATAGATTAGGAAGCCGTCTTCTGGTATTAGCCAAATGCAAGATAGACGTGTGTTTCTCATCTCTTTCTATATATCTCTCTAATAAAAGGAAACCTACGTTAAGCAGTTATTTACTATTTAATAGAAGTGGTAGTTCCAATGAGGTCAGCTAGCAACCGCTGTCTGACGCAAATTACACTTCTTATTATTTCAATTAGTTATAAATACTAGATTATTTTAGCTCGTCAGTATCTGCAGATTCTGGCTGCGATCACCAGCAAATACGACTGTCAGTCTTTTGCATCGACAAGACGCCGTCATTAATAGTGATGTGATTCCTGTGACTGCTGTTGTTTGTGCAGCTATCGAACGAAAATCTTACTGAGTCTTAACGCCAGGCCCGATCACATTCAATGGCCTCATATCATACCCGCACAGTATCGGTGGCTCTATTCAGGACTACGCGCCATAAACGGACGAATACACCTCTGGCTACTGGGGCTGGTGTGTTGATGGCCTCGGGATAACTTGAGATAAATTATTCGAATTTTGGCGCGATTTTCGCTTCTGAGCGCGCGCGCGCGCGCGCGCGTGCGCGCGCAATTTCGGCTCCTATGTGAGGTAAATGGCGCCAGGTTTATTGGACGTCAACTGTCAGCCGTCGTTAGTAGTGATGGTTCTGGCAGAAGTGCGGAAATTTACGCGGGTAAAATATCTCGTCATGACCCGATTAGAACAACGTGCCGGTATGGGCCTCACTGGATCACAGCGACTTACAACTGAATCATGCCAAATAGAGTAGAAACACTTCGTTTACCTCAATTTCAGTAGAAAGAAATAATTCCCTGATTCGTGAATTGTATAATAATAACGATTGCGCGTAGAAATGCGAGAAAGGGATAGGGAGAGCTGAAGCTACAACAGTAACTACGAACGGAGTCATAGATATGCTATCTATAAGGAAGTGAATAAAGAGAAATAATATAGCAAAAAAGTAGCGTTAGCTTGTGGACGATTAGTATCGACGTCTATGCACTCTGTTGACTGAGTAGGTTTTTTTACTTTGTTGACTAACTAACATAATGTACGATTAGGACTATTGATTTCTCTGCAGCGTTCAACGTTTGATCTTCGTTCACAGCTCCGCGTTGTAAATCACCTAGAAGATCCAGTTAGTATACAACTCAAAACAAGCTGGTTAGGTTAACATGTTTGTTAATCATAGTTTATATTGTTTGTACTGACAGTTTATCAGAATGTTATTAGTATATATTCCCTTGCTATCGTGATCGCGCTAATACGTTACTGACATTGAATTTTTGGCTGCTCCTTATCGGCGTTTTTTATCGTTCGCATCTATTTTCCTTTGAAATTTTCAGGATTTTTATTCCACGACACTTCTCCCTCTCGCAGTTCCTCTTCACCTTTGTTGTCAACAAACAGCGCTTGTCGGAATAAATGAACAGGAAATCCATTTACACATTTAGATTATTGCTACCACCGGCGTCGTATACCTTCACTTCTAGTTAGACCATTGCTACCATCTCGTACACTTGATTCTTGGCCAAAACCTAGGTCATTCTAAAACAAATCTCCGAAATAAGCCTGCTTTTCACCCTTTAAATAGTAAAATATTGTGGCACCGACGCGATGCGAGTCCTGCAATGCATTGACTGTAGAACAACAGTAATAATAACAATGGCTGTAACAATAATAACAACAACAATCGACCAGCAGCAACAACCAATGACAAGCAGCACGTAACAGACGATGACGGCGACAATAACACTGAGACGTAGGAACCTTGGCGCAGAGTACATCTGCTGCGCCATCGGACAGCGGGCCAGTCATATGATCTGTTGGGCGTAGCTGGCTGACGGACACCTCTGGGCTTCCAAAATAAATGCTGCTGCTACTGTTGATTTTGTTATGGCCCCACTGAGGAAGCAAAATCTAGCAGCGGCCGCAGCGGGAAGGACGGTGTAGGCCGTCATATAGAGAAAAGCCCTCGCTTGTTCCATCGTCGTTTCTATCTGATGTCTTTTTACTTTTACGAAGGTGGACGAATGGGTAAATATACGCGCGCGAGAAGAAGGAAAACAGAATGAAGGAAAGAAAGCAATGAAGTAGGCAAACGACCGAACAAGCTTTAGTTGGCCTGAACTCTGCCTGCGTTTCTAGATCGAAGAGCCTATTGAGCTGACTGTTGTGATCCTTGCCTTTGCTATGCCGGGTGCTGTTGATGCGGCTCCACTAAGTCCTGCTGATGTTGCCGTCGCAAGAGAAACTCGTCCGCCAGGAACAGGAACTAAGCTTCGCGGTTTAAGATCGGCCGGTAAGGCCCACCTGACAGAGTGGGCGCCGGACGCTGGAACTCTCAGCGTCTGAGTCATAGCTGTAGCCTCCACAAGGAAGCCGCACTGTTTGTGCCGGCAACAGCAAGAGCTAAGAACAACAACAGACCTTGTTGGTTTGTACGTGCGCGTTCGTAAGCGACGTTCACTATCTGCTGGTATCGCAACACTATTACAAGCGATGAGCTAGAATATCGAACGCCCGAATTTACACGACACCACGACTTACGAGTGACGCACTCGCATGTACAACTGTCGTACGTTCGTTGCCGCCGCCGTCGTCGCTTTGTCGAATAGATCTGTGCGAACGTCCAAGGCCATTATGGCGATGTAGTTGACTGTTGCGCTGCCGATGTCAGTAGCCATTTGCGTTTACTTCACAGGTAAGCAGAAGCGGGTAGAAAATGACATCGGTAGAACTGTGGAAAGTGGGTTCGGCGCCCAACTGTTGGTCATCGGATCCGCCTCGCAAAAGGAAACGATCGGCTACCATGGCAACATTCAGGATTTCAGCAACGACAGTAACAGCAGGCGGCGTCGCAAGATCACCCGCGCCGAAAACCTTTACAACAGTTTCACCAACGACTGCTTCCAAGTATACCGTAATACTTGGCTGTTTCTTACAGACATTGGTTTCAGCCTGAGCTTAGATTACTGCGTTTTTTTTTTCATAGTCGATAGTGAAACAGTGGCGGCGACATTAAACGTTGATTGTCATAATAATAGCACCGATGATTACGATGGTGAATGATAGTTATAATAAAGAACACGAAAATGTATAGGGCATAGCTTGGCACTGGTTCGCTGTGAGGCGATAGATTTTAGGAAAAACGAAAGTAGATTGAAACAAGGTCAACAGATAGGCCACATAGAACAAATATCTATTTAGCAGGACAATGTACTGTGACTGGATTTGTCGTTGACGGCGATTCAGCGTCCAGTCGTCCATTAATCGTCCGTTGGACGACGAAATGTTCGACGTAGATCCCGGCCCAAACTTCACAAGGTTTTCGACTGTCCATCGTCTGTAGCTGACGTTTAGAAGCGGCGCCATTATACAGTGTATCTGATTCGTCTTACTATCGTCCGTGCAACGACTGAATTGTAAGTCGACGTTATAATCAATATAACAGTGTTACATATTCTGCTTGGTACATATCTTCCTAAATACATGAAAAGATAGATTGCTCGCAATGCAACGCTTACATACGACATCATAGGTACCTACATCCTATAATACACCCATAAACAGTAGACATACCTATGGTATTGTTGGGTCGTCTATACGTTCTGTAGCTAAAGTTGTCGAGTACTCTAGCACCATAACAACAACGACAGGAACAATAATGATTCCTGCAATATTTGTTTAATGACTCAGCTTTAATTTCTCATAGCGAACTCTTAGCTAAGCGTAGTAGATGCGACCTGTTTCTGTTTTCAGATGGTGGCCGGCTAGACCGATCGGTCGGTTACTGGTTCGCTCGGAAATGCCGAGTCTGAGATCTGCAGTTGTTTATTCTGCAGAGGCTTTCAGCTTCAAAGAACGCTGACAGTTACCTCCGATTCTTCCCGCGAAAGGAAGATATTGTAGAACGAAAGAACCGACATTCTGAAAAGATATTATTATATTAGTACGTCTTTTTGACCTGCTCCCTTCGGTGTGTATGTATCTCTCCATGGTCTGCTATATTCTCTCTAATATATATATATATACATACGTTTTGTGAGTTAGAGAATCGGTTCTAGTTGTTGATGGTGCTTTGGCTACTTCCATTGTTGGTCTATTGTGTCGAACGATTTCTTCAGCAGCAGCAGCAGCAGCGAATTTCGTTAAATTATGATCATCCGTTGCTAAGAAGCTCGCACTGAAGGGCAGCAGAACGGGATGGAATCAGTGAGAAAAACAAAGTCCGCTTCTTCTACAAGCACTGAAGCAGAGCTTATAACGAAGGCCACATAATGAAGATTACGGCGCCGTATGTAAGGCCTACGTCCCGCTGTACAGCTTTTTGTTGAGCGTCATCGCTAACATACACGAGACGTTGCAGTTGGCAAAGAGCGACAGCGCTGCCTGCTTTCGTCTTAGCGACAGATATCGAAACCAGTTTTAGACGGCGAAATTCAAGTACGCATTAGAGAAATGCTCGACCGATTGATCGCAGGAGGCTTTTCCCCGGGCTTTTCATTCGTTGTGCTCTATAATACGCCCTGCTGTTTCTGTGATGATCAGGTGCCAGTCAAGGGCCACTACGACGTAGATGATCACTGCTGCTGCTGCTGCTGCTGATAGTGAGAGAACAGGCCAACACAAGGCCCCGCGCTCGGCTAAATTGAACAACCGGTATGAAAAGTCGAACGCACGAGTGCACGAAAAGCAAGTAAAATACGTTGCCGTATATCCATGCGCACGTGTACACTCTGTGTGCACCTCTGCACTGTACAGGGCACGTATTTTCCAGAATAGAAATTCTTGACAAGTAAGGAAAAATGACTCTTTGATAGTAATGTCTGTTTCGACAGCAACTATATGGTGGTGTTCCTAACGATTCCTTACTGGAGCTTATCGGCGTGCGTTCGGTAAACAATAATAGCATCGGCATTTCTTGTTTCGCCAACGTCAGAGATCGCACCGGCTGAACCACTGATGAAATCGATTAAATTATGTGTGTATAACAGGGCCGAGGGTACAGTATATAAATGGTGGTAATCGTCTCTGTAATACATTGTTCGCGTCGATACTGCTACTGTTATAAATTTTACTGATAGCAGTGACTACAGAGCATGGACTTGCCTTTGGAGATCCTTCACTTTTCTTTTTTTTTCCGTTTGTAAAAAAGGTTCTGTCTAATTCCCTAATATGTCTTGGTTACATCGATTATATACAACCCACTTTGCAGTATGTATTAATTCTGTAGTCGTAGAGTCTCTCCTTTGAGGTAATATTGACAAAGTTGACAATATTAGTTTATATCGTTCTTAAGGGAATCCTGGCCAACCATGAGAGGGGCGTTGTTACCAGGAATAATACTACATACTAGGTGGAAGGAAAAAAACAAGTCGTTTATCGACGATAGACGACTGTGGGGTGGGATGAGGGAAAGCGGTAAAAAGTAATCGCGTCTCGTTGGCGTAAGAAATGGGGCGCAACTATTCAAACAGCGGGGCCCAGAAGAAAGGGAAAAAGAAGAAAAAAAAGGCCCGGGAGACCTGAGGATGCTAGAGAGGCGAAATTTTCGTCAGTCTGTTTGTTACTTGCCTGGTTGCTTGTCCTTGGACTGACGCTAGCTGGTCAATTCTGTCCTACCGCCAAACACTGAGCCGATCTGAATCAAAGCGAACTATGAGGATGAACGGAGAAGCGGCCGCCGGTGGAGAATGTCTGTCGAGTGATTATGGGTGAGTACATAAAGCGAAGAGAATAACGTAGACGAAAGAGGCAAGAAAGCTACTACTACTACAACTCTATACTGACGAAACGCGGCGGCGATCAATCTACCAACACCGGGTATAACCTAGACTACACCTATAATGGTTTGGCACTGTGATACGCGTGCGCGTCGTTGCTGGTTCGCTTGTAGGCCAGTTCTCTTATTTATTGTTGCTTCCGCGTCTCAATGAAGAAGTCGGATAAAGTGATGAACAACGTTAGCACACAGGATGGGCTGCGTCGTAAACTGGTGAGCCTACAAATTACGCTGGCGGTTCAAGGCCACATGGCCAACTCAGAACAGGGCGGAACCCAGCAAGCTCTGTCGATATATATATACAGAGAACGTGGCTAGAATTCATAAGCTAGAGACAGCTATTAAGACCTACTGATGCTACTTGAACTGGCGACTGAAGCGGTGGTAAATCCGCGAATGACAGCAGGGCTAAGTCGGGTTGGATACTCTTCCAACCGAACGAGAATATCGCGGTACCGTTGATGCATACGGATGCTTCTTAGATCCTAACTATAGTAGCAGTGGCAGCCATTACTGTCGCTGCCACTGCGACTCTTCTTATGCTACCTGCGTATCCAAACTAACTAGCGTGGGCCCGACCTAGCTAATGAATTCAGTTCAGAGTAAAGAGATGCCGAGTGGAGCAAGATCTGTTCACATGATCGCTGCCCCCGTCGAATTCGTTTCTCTTCGAATATCTAGTAGGCCAGTACGCGTGAAACTCGCTAGCATTGTCGGGCCGATGCCAATGCGGCGGTCGGGAGCTACAGTGGGTCAGGCCATCGGAACGGCATACCTGAACCTAAGTACACTCCGTGCCGCGGAGAGTTTAAAACTGTGGTCGTTCTGAGAAGACGGGGCCCGAGGGGCCCCACGGCCTACGGAGTTCACTGCGTTACATAGGCTATTGGAGCAGGCGCCAGCAACTGGAGAAGTCTGAATGACGACTGACTGCTGAACGGGGGCTCACTAAGCCAGCTAGTAAATAGAGTAGGCTGTTTTGATCAAGCTCACGAGGTCCGATAGGCTGGATAGATTCGCAATGACTCGGTGGTAGAAGGGATGTACCAGACCGTAACCATATATTACCGAGACAACAGAAAGGAGCGGTAAAATGAAGGATAACAAAAATGGAGACATATACGTTAGAAAACAGGGAATGACTCTCAAAGCAAACAATGCTGATTTCGCAAGCGAAGGAAATGAAATGTGGGGGATGTCGCCTAAGGAAATTTGTCTCGTTAAACAGCTTGGTCCATAGATTGCATAACCTTCTAGGTTGTAAGCAGACAACGGAAAAGCACTGAATACCAAAATTCGTCGTCTTTCTGGATATCGCCGCTTGGAATCCGGCATTACTATGATAATATAGCTTTACTTACGAGCTGTGTGGTCTTATGCCAAACACAACACTCGTTCTACACATATAGCAAATTCCGACAGGGTTTTCCAGAAACAGAACCCAGCGTCACTGGTTGTGACATTGGTTTTTTAGTTTGCGTTCTGTTCAGCGTGCGAATCAGTTAAGATCCACGCTATCAACACGTCTACATTTAAGGTAAGTCGATCTCGAGGTCGTGTCCGTGCATTAATTGTTGCGTTCTGCTTATCTGGAGTTAATATTGGGCCCAATAAAGATCGATTTTGATGGTCATTACGGTCATCGGCTGACCCACAGATAACTGATTCGCGGTGGTCATTGGGCATTGGCGAGACGCTGTGTAAGCGTTGACCCTTGACACCTTCTGACCTAGGTAAAGGGCACTCACGGGCTACTACAAATGCCTAGAAGGAGAGCCACTAGCAAACTCGGAGGAAAAGAAAATCACCTGTCGGCGCAACAGCTGTCACTCGCCCTTTGTATTAGTTAGCTTTCTATTGTTAACTGAGCCCAAATCTCGAATCGACAATGAATGCTGTGGCGCTAGTTAGGACAAACTAGACCAGCTCTGCCGTAAGACGCAGCCTGCAGCTTGGTTCCGGCCTTTCACGTTCAAGGCAAATGTCTTTTCGCCTATTGTCGGTATTAGTTCAGCTTAGATGCCTGGTAAGCGAACGGAGAAACTTGCAGTGCCGAGAGCTTTAGCATTCTCGACTGTGATGGCCAGGGTGGCTGTGATCATCCCCGTCATCATTAGCCGAAATAACCAGCATCCGTCACTAGGTCATGGCCTTCGTAACTTGTAATCGCCATGGAGAGCATTATAGGCATTTACGGTCTTTTATCTTGGTGGCAGGTAGCACCAGCGGTCAAACTACTGAGCCCAGCAAAGGCCGGCCGGGTCGACGCGTCGCGTTGCACCGTTTCCCTCCAATCGCTTCGTCTCAAGCGAAAGCTTTTGCATTACATCGAGATGATTGTCGTTCAGCGCCTGTTGCGGAAGCAAATAAACCTTCTAGTTTCGAACCATAGAAAGATCGTTGGCAAAGCTGATTAAATGAACACATGGGCATGTGACATTGTATCATAGTGTTGAGCATCGTAATGTAACAGATGTAAAAGCCAGCAGTGGATACTCTGCTGGTATTACTGTTATACTATGAACTGCTCTCGTTGTCAGGCGGTGCGGTATGATCCGTATGCCCCTCGACCTATACCCTGAGGAAAGCTACTGTCCGCAGTTGGAAGCAGTTACCACTATCATTGCATTAGTATTGTTGTTTTACGTGTCTTATACCGGTTGTGCTCTGTTGAGCTCGTTGAACGTTGCGAGAAAGTAAGATATGAAGATGTACCGCGTTACAAATAGAAGACGGTACTAAGCAGACATATCCGCAAGCCTAGACGCCTAGTAATGCAAACGTAGCTGTTGGATGGCGTCGTCGCAATCAGCCGACTGCTACGGGAAACAGGCATGATGTACTGAAATTTGAAAAGCACGTTTTAGGCTGATGACAGCTTAGAGTTATGACGGCCCTCGGTTGGTTTTGATTCGAGTCTCGATCGTACGTATTCCGAAAGCAGAATGATGTAACACGAAGAGGAGAATGACGAACACCCAGTGGACGCATGCACGAATCTGTGATGAACAACAGACAGGAGCACCGGGTCGGACAGAACAGACGGTCACGAACGGTCGAGATGGCATTGCTACGCAGTCATAAAGCCAAAAGGGTGAAGTCAGGTCATAAACGCTTGAAAGCGGTCTGCTACAGCTAGCTAGAAATCAGATCTATTTAGATATCTATCAGGCCAAATCCGTCACAATCTTCGAATTCGCCTCACGTTCAGACATCCCGGCTCAGCGAAAATTCTAAAGTAAAAAAAGACAAACAAAACTACAAAGTGCAGAAGACTGCGATCATTCATGCCTAACCATGCTAAGTTCATGTATAAGCGACAAAGTTTACGGCAATAGCTCGCTCCCAGAGGGTTCGACATTGAAGGAGCCGTGATTGTTCTAAGAGTCTATGTGGTCTTCAGAACGATGACCGGTCACCGCACGTAGCATTGCATGGAACTAAGCGCGACAGCCGGTAGATAGTAACGTAGAATACACTCAGCCAACACGGAATAGAAACACAAAAAGAAATCAACGTTTCATTTAATGCTGCGTATTAAATATCAACTTCTGATGGACCCTTGTCGCTAGCCAATACGGTTCACTAGTCTACCAAAGTGGGTCTGTAATGGAGCCAAAGGCCAGACTGTTTGTCCAGGTAAAGCAATCAAATCAACGCAACGAAATGATGTATTTACTTAGTGAACCCTTCCCGAAGGGAAGGAGTCTCTGATCTATTCTAGCAGTATTGCAGCGCTCGATTTGCATAACGTGTGACTAGTAAATTAGCGAATTTTCACTCAATCAGTGCCAGTTAATAGAAGCAAACAGCTCTCTTAACCGCCGCGTACGGCCGGTCGCCGGCGTTCAAAGCGAGCTAGCAGCTTTTCGCTCAATGCTCCATTCGACGTGTTCACCAAAGGAGGCTTCGTCGCCGGGCGATGGCGATAGATATTTGTCAGCGAACAGCGATTGCTGTTAGCTGCCTTGGCAACAGTGACAATATCAACGGCAGCAGCTGTAACAATGGCACCATTGCCGGCAGTTACAGATAGCACACCTTCAATGTCGGCTCTGCATCGTCCCTAGTAGCCTCGTTATTCACAGCAGTTGATGCATGGAGGGCTTCTGGCAATAGCAGCAGTAACAGCTGCTGTAACGTCTAAATCGTCAGAATTGTGCTTCAGACAGACTTGTGTTAGATTCAATCAGACGAGCAGATCAGCGTTTTGAAGATAGAGGGGGGCTAGATGGGCACCATTCCTCATGCCGTAACTACAACTGCTAGCGTGATGAGATGGAAACTTGATATGGTGCCAAATATCGAATGCTGTTTCCATACAGTGGGAAAAGCGAGAGGATCGGGCCGAGAAAGACTACGTTTATGCAGTAGTATGAGACGGCAAACGGGAACGACAGGGTACCATTAGAATTCCCATATTGAATGACGATACTGCCGACAGTGATGAGAAAAATGATACGGAAAAATAAACTGATGCCATAGGGAAAGCATCTCCTTCGATATTTTAGCGAGGCCAGCGATGCGGCCTACTCACCGAATAGCGCTGAAGAAAGCCTTACATTCTGTCATCATTTTTCCTCCGTGTAAAATAGGGTAGGCACACTAACAGTATTAAATAGAAGAACGGTATTACTCAGTGTGCTGGTTGAAGTGGCGCCATCAATCTGCAATTTCGCATTAACGATTAGGCTGATGGTACTTCTTGTAGCAGCACGGACTCAATATGCCCAGCCGAGCGAGGCGTCTACGAACGTTAACCAACACGTGTAAATCCTGGCTAATATGCAGATAGATATATTATTTAGATGTGCGTACGTTCGGATAGATTGAAATATACAACGGGTTTTTTTTCCATCAGAATATCGGAATTGTTTCGGATGTTTTCCTTCTTCTACATCTTGGTTGTATTGAAAGCATATATAGACTTGGAAAATTGGCGTACTTAAGAGTTTGGAGAGATGTGTTTCACCATGGATACCGCGTACGGCTACTGTAGGCATCTTCGTTGACGTTATCCTTTGCATATTTATTGCTTTCATTATTGTCCCCTATACTGACGTTGCAATAGGTCTGTTGTTGCTCCAGTAGGAAATCTGCCGAGAGCACTGGAAGGAACAAACTTGGACGATACAACAAGTCCGCTCTAAGCGAGCTAAACGCGAAATAGTGAAAGAGCCGCCGTCAGCAACACCGTGCACTAGTGATATCAGGTTTGCCCCTGAGGCTAATCATTTTTTCTTCTTTGTTGTCTGTCCACTGCCCGTTCGCGGCACTGACGGTGGCAGTCGGCGTTAATTAAGCTCAGTTCGCTCAAGCCTCAATCGGCCGGCATCTAACGCTTGTTGCCATGCCCTGCTTTGTCCAGCGACGGCGGGAAAGTAGCTTTCCTGATGGTCGGTCCTCGCACGACGCCATGAGCCGGTGGCACAGATCAACGCAAAATGTGCGTCCAAACGAATCGCCCAGCTCTGGCGACATAACATTTCATCTCCTCCAGTCTGTCTACCCTATTCCTACCAGATCCGCTGGATTATAATGTTTGCCTCACGAATATGTCGACAGGACCCGCGTATAAATGGGATACCATATAGGGCATGGTTATTCGAAAGGAACTCATGGCGGCAGAATTTCGAAAAGAAACAAAATGCAAAATAAGCCTAAAATGCATTTGGATACTTATTTAATGCGCTATCATGTACTTGTAAAACCAACGACCAACGAATGTATCCGAAGTAACCACACCAACAATTTAATTGGCCAAGTAGAACCATTTCTACGGTCAGAGGACTTCTTATTGTTCGCATCTTTCTGTGAATTTCAGTACAGCTGCAGTCGGTACCTGCAGATACCAAGCCAAAGGTGACGACTCATCATCTACCCATGCACACACCCATATACCGGCACAAGAGTAACGATTTATCAGATCCGTAATGGCGTACGACGCTCGTGCACGTACTCAAATAGTTGAGAAAAGCGATTCATTTGCTGGTTATGCCGTAAATGTTTGTTGTCTCTATGGCTGTTATAGTAGTGTTTTTATATTGTCGTAATCAGTATCTGCCGGCCACGACGACGACGACCAAAAAATAAATTTCCTGTAAAGCGCAGTTAGTACAACTGGCGTTTATCTCTCTCTACGCCTAGTATCTGTGTGTGTGTGTGTATGTTTATATGGTATATTTAATAGTAACTGCTGACGATTCTCGAAAGTGCAAAAAGTTATGTGTGGTCAAGGGGTGCCAAGAGGCGCATATTACTTAGTCCAACCAGCCGGATAACCACACAAAATTTGGTCACACAAAAAAAGACCTTCTGATAGCCAGGAATGTTTGTCCGAGTGTCTGATGAGATTGTGTAAACGGTGATTTGCCTACGGCCAGATTCCCGAGTGATAACGATCAGTCCTCTGAACCCTACTGTTGTGTTTTTCGGCCAGATTGTCCGTTCTCCCCTTTGTAGGTCCACTGGCTTGTTTTTGATTTGTTTACTACATTATGGAGTCGCCACATAGTGTCGGTCGGTTCACGTATACAATAGAAGCAAAAACGAAGATACCGACACGAAGCTTTGTATGTAAGCAGTATTGCTTTCCCCTTTCTGGAACGTTGTCAATGCAAGTCGGAGCTATTGCCGCAAGTGGCTTGACGTATTAATCGCAACTTAGCCTTAACCAGAAGGTTGTCTGAGCAAAATAGTTAGACAGGAATAGGCCGAAAGGTCGAAGAGGAGAGACAGCATGGAAGAAGCGTTGGCGGGTCCAGATATTGGCTGCAGGAACAGCAGTGAAAACATAAATGGTAAAGATATTAACAATATTGGCATATCACCAGACTAGGATCTGGAATGGATTACGGATGTCACCGATAGAATTATGTACCGTTTGAGTTTGGGACAAAAAAACACTGAATTTTTCAATATCGAAAGGACCAAAATTGGGAAAACGCTTACGAAGGCTGGAAGAATGGGGCTATTATCGGTATGGTGGACGTAATGATCTGCAGTACAACGATTATGTTGTCAACTGTTCTCTTCACTAGCTATTCAGACAAGAATGATGTTGAATGCGGTAAATGACGCACAAATTAAGTATTGTAAATTCTAAGGTCCGATGAGTCAAGCTGTGCCATCTGAAGATAGCGGTAGTTATATTAGATGTACCTGTGCGTCGTCCTAAACAAGCTAGAAATCTGAACGCCATAAAAGCTTGAAATTGTCCTGACATCGCTTAGGATATAACTTTCTATAAAAGCCTCTAATTTGCATTTTAGATACATACACACAGGTTTAGATTTGAGTTGTAATTGTGATTTAACGTTCTTTTTTGACATACCAAACAATTTATGAGTATGAGTCTGGACAAACTACGAGAGTATGTACGCTGTTCTTTGTATCTCTCTTATTTCGGCAAAAATCGTGCAGTCAGAAAAGTCGGCGGCCTTCGTTGGATTAGCGGTTTTTGCCAACCTAGACACTTCAATGTAGACAGAGGGAGGATAGAAACAAGTGGAAAAAAGGAGTTTAAAAATGGAAAATCCTAACAAACAACGACACGAAACAGTCATCACTTGGTCTAAAGGCATCGTAAATTGTATCGGTCGCTACTGAACTAAACAGGCCTTGTTTCAAGTAACGATTAGGGGTTATTTATAATTACTAGTTGGTACTACTATATTATGATAATTAATTTCATGAAAACAACGGTAATGTAGACGGGCAATTGTACAGTTTTTCTAAATAAAATATGAAATAGTAATAATTAATACTGTTATTATTATTATTGCTCTGTATTCAATCGTTCGCCAATATTTATCTAACCTTTGCAAATTTAATAAAACGTCTCATTTGCCCCACCGTTTACTTTCTTTCCATATTTCTTTCTATATATATATATATTTGTTTATATATTTCGAAACAATAACAACAATAAACATAAAGTTATCATCGATTTACCATTCCAAAATGTCTTCCTCATTTCAACGCACAAGTTCACTCTTCATTTCGGGTGGGACATTGTCATGTCCGTCGAATAGTCTTCGCTTGCATATTGATGCAAATAAGCACTGGCCATAGCGCCCTATAGTTTTTCGTGCGTCATTGTTAGTCTACGTTGCCTCTGTTACACATTTCGTTTGAAGGATCCTATCTGCCGTCCATCAATTAGATGTTCCTTAACCGGAAAGAACGGTGCCAATAGACGCAGCTGCCATGCGAGTGACTGGTGTGACTTTCCGTAAATACGTTAGGTATCTGCTGGCCCGCTTGTCCAATATATATTTAGCGTATGTCGCAATTTCAGCGTTTAGATTAACGATCGCTCCATCGTATCGCTGGACAGGTAAACAGCAGTAGTTCGATAGCGGATGCTAAAGAACAGAACAAAAATAATAATGGTGACAGCGAAACGTCTTTACGTGCTGATGATCAAGCCAATGATAGCCATCCGTTCGTCGTTGCCTACTGCAGGGCATATGCATCCCCTCGTTATTTATCACCGTTCCTTTTGGTCCATGTTGTTTTGGCCTAGAAAAGATTGCCATCGATCGAAACACGTTAGCAACACGAATTTCCGAAACGTTAAAGGCGTTGCTTTCGGGGCTATGAGACGGCTTGTAATTGTACGCTGTTATACTGTAGAACTCATTATTACGTTTATTATGATAGCCAAGCGGTTGGACGCTGCGAGAGGCGACCCTGCAAATCTTATTGCTATCGCCCATCAAGCCAGTTTGTTTTTGATTTTTCTTTTTTTTGCTAGCGCCCGAACTACGCAATGTGATCTTTGCTATTTACGTGATGAGAGCGCGCTTGCATTTAATACATATCTATCAGTTCGGTCATTGTACTGCGAATTTAAATTAGCTTAATAGAAATAGGCACCTCATTTTCCTGCGGGTAATCTAGGTCTTATTAGAAGGGATAGATTGAAGTGACGCTGGTCAACAACGAAAAAGTCGCGAAAAAAAAAGGCAATATATTGTGTACAAAAAAGCTTCTTATTTACATTGAAATAAACTGTGGCATGCTTTTCGATTCAACTACATTTTTTAGCAGTGTTTATGGACATATACGTAGCCTATACTACCTCAGCTGTTGCCCAAAGAACAATCACGTGCTGCAAGATCCTGTGGAGGCGGGACGGTTATACGATCGACCCTTTTCGCGGGCATTTTTGAATAAAGAATATTGTCATGCTATTTAAATCGAAAATGCCAAGAAAAGTTAACATTTGGTATACCTCTGTGTAGACCCTCTGTTTTGTGCTTTACGAGAAAGTGGCTTTGGTCAAAGCACGCTTTTATATGCAATCGGGGTCAATAAGTTGGTTAATAACAACGTTTTTAATTGTTCTGTCCGTGACCAGTCACGGTTATAGTAAACAGAGGCCATCGCGTGCGAATAATTAGCGATAAATTTGCCAAATCGTTGTCAAGTAAAGTTTTGGCTACTAGTGTCTCAGCGATCACTAGGGCAGACACACAAATAGGCCCGCGCGCTGACGAAAGGTCTGGTTCTTGACGAAAGATCTGGGTCTTGTTGTCTGCACACGTATGTTTGTGTATGTTGGTGCACAAATATGCAGTAATTGCTCATCTGACCGGCGTTGCTTTCAAAGCGGCCATTAACAGTAAAGTGAAATATATATTTGGTAGTGGAGGAGAGTGGAGAAGACGGAGAACGACACAAACCAGTGACTGACTGCGATTTTTCGTCCAGTCACAGCAGCAGCGATAACGGCAGAGGCATTACAATCGTTAGAACGAAAATTTTACTCCATCGAATGTAGGTTCATCGTTGTCAATAAAATCCATGTCGAAAAGCCATGCGTATCGTACAGGATGCTACTAAAATTACTAGAGCTAGTGACGAGACAAATAGCAACAATTGCGACGCTGACATGAGCGATACCGCTCCAACTTCAGGGATGTCCAGCAAATAGTGTGTTCAAGCTGCTGAAGGTTTTGCTGCTGGTGTTGTTGGCCATCGTTCCAGCTGCTTCTGCTCCTGATGAAGTCGCCGTGCCACGTCGACGCTATCGTAAAACCCGGCCCAGTTAGTCGTCAGTGAGCAGTGACGAAACCTTGAAATCAAGGGCTTACGTTTACTATTCAAGCTGCCGTCGCTACTGTTCTCGTTTAGGAGCTGTAGGGTGGGTAGTTCGTACCAGCTGACCAACGCAGATCGCGCCTAGCGTAGTTCGTAGGGCAGCCAGTTGCACCGGCAATAAAAGGAAAAATTTGTTCGTCCCGGCCCCATCCTTAGCGTCGCCATCACCATTACCCTTGATGTTGTGTTCATCTTCAAAAACAGAACAACGTTCAGGACTGAAGCTCGGGAAGAAGAGAGCTTCAACACGTGCCTTCGAGTGGAAGTATTCCAGAAGTAACGCGATTTTTGTTTAACTCAGTCTACGGGTCTATAGAATTCTCCTAAGCCACTAATCGAAATCCAGCACCTGGTCTTAGTGTTAGCATGACTAACTACCAATAGAGAACTAAGTTAAAGTTTTTTCACCAGTTACCTTTTAAGCATGGCGTAATGTCAACAATCAATTCTTATTGGCGATCTTGGCTGTTCTTTCTTGGTACAGAAACATCCACAGAAGGCCATCTTAGTGCTTCGCAATTATCACTTTAGAATTATGCGGCTGATATCTCACACAATATCAACATAAACATACACCTTGGTGTATTTGCACTACATTCAAACACCAACGTGTATATCTTTTACTAACGCCTATGTAAAGTTACTTGTCCTTAAGTATAACTAAACAGACGCACAAAGGAAAAGGAGTGTGGCCAACAAGTATCTGCTCGCTTGTATGCAGGCTAAACGCATTTTATATAATACAACTGATAAATACAGTACAATATAAGATGGATCGGATTTTTTCAGGCCGGTTTAACCTTTTTTCATCTTCGTCTTCGCTTGCCTTCTCCCCTTCTTTGGGGGTAGATACCGACCACTACTATATGGTTGTCGTCGCTTGTTAGTGATCCTCCTCATCGGTTCTTCAGCTCCCCTTGACATGTCTTTCCATTAGCCAATGAACGAATTAGTTTAAGTCAGGCCAACCGAGGGATTTATTCTACTAACCCTTCCCAGCGTTTACGTTTTTCTGTGACTCCAAAAAATAGCAGAATTCCTCGTGCTGCTCCTTTTGCGTCGATATAAAGGCTGTTGCTGCTGACATGATAGGGATCCCACGTTTAGCGAGGGGAGATTTCCGTATAACGACCACCAGGGGGCCTCCGATAGCGTTTTATTATTATTATTGTTGTAAATTACATCTTGCCGTGGCTCTTTCGAGGGCTTGACTGATCCACGTTACTTGTATTCCCTGATAATCTATATGCTTTCTTTCTCTCTCAGTTCCCATTTGCGCGCACGTGGTTTGCCTACATACTGCTACTGGCTCCCTCTGATGACAAATGGCAGATATGAGTATTGGTCAGGTCAACGTAGTGTTCACGTACTAAGTGGTAGAATTTACGTTGTGATGTGCGCGTACTGCTCGCAGACGACACGTGTAACGTTTGTAAACCAAACAGATGGCACGGCTCATCATATCATTCAACGATGACTATTCACCGGATAGCTAGGCTAGGAGCGGGTCGATAAGCGCCCAGGTGGCATGGCCTTAACATCGGCGTCTGCGGCCGTTTTCGTCACGAATTGTATACTCTATTATATGTGCAGTGTCTGTACATCAATCGGTATAATTTGTTCACGTACATCTTCTAGTCAATTTTGAAGAATGTTGACTATAACCAATCATTATTTCTATAGCTATCCTTCTATTCAAAATAAGGTAAATTTTCTCCTTCTTAAGGATGCCAATGCTACAAGGCGATCGCTGTGGTCTTCGTTACCGTTGTTGAGCGGCTGGGCAGCCATAAACTCTAGAATACTTCACAAACAATTTATCTAGTCGTAACACATACGGATCTATATTCTCAGTAAAGAAATAATAATCACACCTTCTCCTGAAGCCAAACCCAGAATAACATCATGCTTTCTAGCATAGCTGTCTATAATTATAATACGTGTTTCCATATAAACATGTGTATAATAAATGCACGCGGTAGACTGTAAATGACGAGATGTCTGTGCACATTAAAGTTGTTCTCCTTGATTGATTGATCGGGTTACGGCGATGACGCAATTACGCCAATGATGGTTGTGACGATGATGATGACTATTTTTTTGATAATCCTGGTCATCATAGCTGTGCTGATTTTTACGAGTCGTCGATAACAGCGTTTGCTTTAGTCTTCGTATCTTCGGATTGGTATTAAAGCAGCACCGATATTTTCAACGGAAACCACTGTTTTATAGTTACTCATCTCCCGTTGGTACCATCTGCAACGACCCTATTTTTGATATTGAGGCCAACAGCGCAGCAAAAGTCGATTTTAGGCCCAAGCAAGGCATTCGTCAACTGGTCAGGGGGAGCAACGGAACCGATTCTATTTCGACGGGATCGAGAACTTATAATCACGCGTGTTCCGAACCATTTTTCAACCATGATGTTCGCTTCTTTGACTACTCTTTCCTAGCTATTGGTTAGTAATGGAGAGGGAAGAGCCATATCTAGGGCTGGTATCAGACTGGACGCGGCCCTTAGTCGACGAGACCGGTCACGCAGTGAAGAGTTAGAAGAACGTCCAATTTGCAAGGGTTTAACTGTGTGCTGATCAATATCAACAACGCTTTACGGATCATTACTACGTTAGCTATATTTTTTAGTTATACTGAAATCATTATTGTGAGCTATTAGGTTAGCCTGATTTGTCAGACTGTATGCGGCCCGAACTATACGGAACTTTGGACCTGAGGGTTGTACTTGGCTTGTCGAAGTCATAACTATTAAATTCGATAAGTTATCCAGTGTACATACATCGTGTATTCTTGCTTTTGGGGTTCTTTAGGTTTCCAATTGCCGCTTATACCCTTGTTTGCTTCCAAACCGTTTTAAGACCTCTTACGTTTTTGTGCTTTGAAGTGTTATAGCATCGTTCTTGTAAAGACCAGATCAATCTCCTCCTTTTTCCATTGCGTTGGAAATTCTCACATTTACAAACTTCGGCTTTTACCTCAGGAGATTAATTGAACAGTAATTTGATTGTTGTGGAGGAAATCCGGTCGGGCCCTGATGCTCTATCTGTTTTAGTCCTGCCCCAACTTTGGCGATCGCCATTAAAAGCATTTCTCTTCGATGACTGTACTAAAAAGATTCATCCCCGCTTATAAAATTCTCGGTTAGTTATTCTTGAGCGTTGTTGTTATCGCATGACAGTTACCCTCGCTAGCCAGCGCCGGTGAGAGCGTACAGTTGACAATGGCTTTGTCTGTCCGCCATTGAGCAGACGCAATAGTAGCAGATTCAACCACCATCTACGCCTCCATCATCCGACAGCTCGTATCGGAATAACAGTGAGGCGACCGTGCCTAGAAAGTGGCAAGCTGGCTTTCAGCGTACTTAACAAAAAAAAAAAAAAAAAAAAGCTATAATGAGCAATTGTCACAGCAACGCTGGTGCATGCCGTCGCTGGTGTTAATGCTTCTCTTTGCTGGCGATGACCTTGTTAGTAGACGTGGCAGTCTGCCGCCCAGCCAAGGGCAGACACAGCGAAAGCGGTGGTCAGGACTGCCACTGAGTATCTGTCTTACCAAATATTGCTGCTACCACTATTGCTACTATGATACTACTATGTACTGGCTGTCGATGGCCAGTCTGCACCTTGACAAGGGGAACAGACGGCTCCGCTGAGCGACACACGAATGCAGTACAACAGTAACAACAGCAGCAATAACAAGAGCATTTATGAAAAATAGGCAGCCATCGCCAACGAGTGACCAGGGCCTTCGACCGAACTGTAGATCTAATGCTGTATGATGATAGCGGCAGTGACCGGGATATAATAGCGACTAACGGTGCTGATCAGTAAAAAATCAGCTGTATAGACGACATATTGTAATGTCGTCCTCATAACTAATACTATAGTTAACATGTGCCAGTGCGATCCTGATGCTGTTTGTCTACGGTATCAGCTGCCCATGGACCCGTCCGTCCATATCTATCATAGTTTATGGCGCAGATGTTCGACTTCTACGGCAGCTGATGAACGTCAGAGGGTCCGGCGGGGTGGACAAACGCCAGTTGAGACCACAAAACAGTTGGCCTTACCGGCGAATACGCAAATCTGTATACTACGCTGAATTGGGGAACTTGGCGAACCTATTTTCGGGCAGGAATAACCTGGGGGTTGGTTGATAGTCGAAAAGTAGTCGTCCGCGAATTATCTTGTAACAAAGTGGAAGTAGAATGTTATTCTTTGCAATATACACTTACTATCGGCTGTGTTGGTAATGCGTTTACCATGACAACAACATGGTTATTCTGTTTGGAAGGCAAGACACAATACATCTGAGCCAATATTCTAACTACTTGATACTTACCTAATAAATGCAATCAAGCGTTGACCTATCTAACTCAGCATAGCTGAGCGTTCGTTCAGTCTTCTGATCCAGCTAGAACGCATATAGATATTTTTTGGGAACATTCAACTATTTTCTCAAATTTATAAAATGTCGTTGACTGGTAATTTCTTATCCGACTATATATTCAAAAAACGGATCGGTCAGCTGATATCAATTTGTAGTAGCCGTCGTCTCTTATGTCGTTACGATGCCGTTGACGACATTGTTGCCACGATCCTGGCACCGTTTAGGCTTTACAATCCGCTTAAACTATCTCCAATATGAACTAGTACCTGGCGGACATTTTCCGCTGCGCAGCTTCCTGTCGCGCCGATTATGGCCATGAACTTGGCAAGGAGCGTCAGGCGGACAGAGGCCAACCCGCATAACCAGTACGGCCGCGCTCGTTCTGTCTCGCTATAACCACAACGACAGGGAATGCACAATCTTGTTCAGCCATTTTCTACCGTGCACTCTACATAGAGGCGGGATAGATGCAAGCGTGCCGGCTAGAGCAACGTCAAGTGATTCGGTGTCTGACACCGCCAGCCAGAAGGATACGCAGCAGACAGGAGTAACATACGAATCAGATCTGTTGATCGTCTGTTAACGTAGTCGTTCCGGAACCGTTCTGGGTGGTGTTTTCTGCATGAGCAACGATGGCGCTATCGTACCATCGCCAAGGAACGCTACGGCGCACCGTGGAGCGCATTGGCTGGTTGGTCACCGTCGACCGAAGGACCACGGTGACAAGCGCGCAATAACTATTCCAGCTCGAGCAGAAGCAGCAGTGATAGCAGGCTCACAAGAGGAAGCAATAGAAATAGCGCTATCCTGCAGCCTGCCATAACAGATAGACGATAAGGCACGTTTTGAACGGGCAATAGTTTGCCATCCCGTCGCTTTGTGACCGCAATCGTCGCTTTCCTACCAGCCTGAATAAACTATTCACCTTGTAACGATTACATTGGTAGAATTTAGCATAGTAGCCAATGTTAGTAAATCCAGTAAATAACAGAAGCATTCAATGGCGTAGATCTGGAAACTTATATACACATAAAAACACGTATAATGCACCGCATGGGAAACCACAAGCAACGATAAATACAAATAGTCGTGAAACAACTGGCATGCTACAAGCTGGCCAATCTACGAGCGGCAACAAAATAGAGAAAGCGGGCGGGAAATGATAATTCACAATGAAAAACCTTAAACGAGCGACAAAATCAAGTGATCAGCACGGTTGCTCGCTTAGGCAATAATAGTCTCAGCCGTTGAATTTCTTCTGGCTGGGTCGCGCGCAGTTTCCGTAACAGTGTCCACTTGACGTAACCGTTGTCGTTGTGACCCAGCTACTAACGTAAATACAGTATTCTATCTAACTGAATATATTTATATATATTGCCCAGTATAAAACTATCTGTGCATACGACAGTACGAGAACCTCTCGTATTCATTTAAATAGAAGAAATAACAGTCGAAGTGATAACAGTGGTCGTAAATAGGACTATACTCCCCATTGTACTGTTTTGGCACGATGTTATCGGCGGACGATTCCGTTGTCGCTGTATTTCAGCATGGCGCCATTCCGCTCTATGCCGATTATAATCCATTAGCAGTCTACGTTCAGCATTAATAGTAGGATGATTGGTCCCTGCAAGGTACAGATAGCTCAGGCATCTTGCACCTATGTTATAGTACGTCTGTGCGGCAATGCTTTGACCGTGTCCTTCGCCTGGTTAGTGCTACAAACCCCACAAAGCAATTGTCCTGAATGCGACACCTTCGGTGCGCCAATGCTGCCCACCCATACTGAATTCCTCCCTAACCCAATCAATTAGCATTAATAGCTCCAACAGTATCAATTAGGTAGATGCCGGCAAAAAAAAGTAATTAATAGTTAGTTATCTAATGTTAAACTTAGCGGCAAAGTTTTTTTTTGGTAAAATGAAATAGGGATGGCAATATAGCGATCTCTAAACTAAGGACCTGACTAAAACAACTTTTTTCAGAATATGAATTGAAACTTAACAGAAAACTTCCCACCGGCTTTGACATAATTACTGACCCACTAATCAAAGTTTAGTTAGAAATAACAGCGGGTATTAAAACCGTCCAGCTATTGCTATACCAGCGATTAGCAAAAAATTACATCTTTATTTTTTATTTTATAAGAGAACATAATTAACAAACTTTTCTGCAATAAATGGGTAGTTCAATTGCGGCGCTATTCGATCCCCCGGCGGAGAGTTAGCTCGGAGAATGCGTGCCTGGGATTTTCAGTTTCAACGGTGGTACTCGGAGGGGTTAGGGATTCTGGAGGCTAGATGGTAAGTTTTATCCCCTACTACCAACAACATCACCCCTCGTGATATCCAGGCTTGTTACTGGTTAAAGGATCAGTACAGGAGATGGTGTGCCTTGGATAGCAAAGGCTATTGATGCTCTAGCCGTGGGCGAATGTCGCCTCCATTTCATTTCGAATTTGATCCATGCGACAGTTTAGATGTTTAACATCGACCTATTAGCTTTCATCCTATGGATCTGCGTTCACTTGGCTGGCAAAGTTTAATCTTCGTTCTGTTGATTTTATCTTGTCGCTAGGAGAGTCTGGGTCTTTGTTAATATGTGTGTGCGGCACCCGGCAAATTACCGTCGTCAATTCGTGTACTTGTGCGCCCAATAATAATAATACCAAGGAAATGGCGAGCACAATACGCGTGTGTGGTCAAAAACTTAAGTTCGCAGGTCGTCTGCTCGATAGAAAGTTTGCCAAACTTGTTTTTGTTGTCAATACATGTCTTGATGTAATTAGTGTACCAAAAATAGAGAGCAGGGTTAGATATAGAAACTGTAGTCTCCACTAAAGAGATTGATATTCTCTGGGATTTGACTTGTTTTCCTGATGTTGGACTATGCAGTCTGTCCGTTGTCGGGTCTACGACCGAGGGACCGACAGAGTCTGTCTACTGGCTTGCATGCAGACATTATTGCAAAAACTATCGCATAGTTTAGATCTCAGTTAAAACAAAGAGATAGCTTTGCTATAAACTACTAAAGCAAGGACTTTAGTGCGCGACGCCACGATAGACTGTTTTGTAGGAAAGCAGAGTAGACCCATTGATTCGACTATATCGGCTATATCGGGCCGACTGTATTCGGCTGTGTTTCTTCTCATAGAGTATCTATAGCAGCAAACAAGCGCCCACGTTACAGCGGACGCTGGATGCTCATTAAGCCATTTATACAAAATAGCTCACTTCAGATGTTGATTTGCTAATCTCGTGCATAACATACATCGTGCTTAACGTACAACTAATTAGCGGCCACACGACTAATGCTTAGAAATGATCATAGGGCCCAATGAAACATCAAGGCGCAGATATAGACATCATCTACTAGCTAGAACGTAATGAAAACCATTAGGCATGGACGCTGCCCGCAGCAAAGATCATCGCGAAACGTTCTCGCATCGTCGTCCCAACGCGGGCAACATGATGTTATGTATCATTGTGTTTTATCTTGGAATTTATTTTATTCTAGAAGTTAAGATGCGCTGCGTTTTATGTTTATGTTATATATTATTTATAAAGATTCTAGCCATACCGGATAGATCATACGATGCAACCATTGCATAAAACTAAAACAGCCAATATTGGCTAATTGAACCAATATTACTTAGTCTTTGTACTCGTATACTACGTTGACGTGCTCCGTTACTGCAAAGGCTTATAAATTTGAAATTATGCCGCCATTACCTCACAGCTTATTGCACCAGACAAGGATACTAATATTGTTTGTTCCACTCTAACGACGTCCGTACCTTACACAGGCCCAACATGCTATTTAGTTGTATCCATTATTACTTCACTGACTATAAACATACCGCGTGTTTAAATTGTCGACAGTCTCTGAAGCTGCAAAAGCAGTAAGACTAATTATAGTAGCAGTGGTAAAACTGGTCATCTTTGATTACGGGACTGCGCCTACTGATAGGACGTGTCCGCGCATCCACATCGCCGTACACCAGCATTATTTGAGTATACAGTATTGTCATACACACAGCTAGCCACAGAAAAACTGACTGACTCCGATACGCCGAGGTGCCATCACATGGCCATCTTTTGACAGTGGCCAATGTCCGTGACATCGCTTTATGGCGCATCATAGTTGTGCGGGCCGCAGTGAACCGATGGGTAATACTAGCTGATTGCTAAAACGAACCACGGTAGAAATCATGGCGGTCACTGTTGTTGTTGCCACCCCCGCTGCCAATGTCTTTAGACGCCCAGCAACTTGAACTCGTCCGCCGCCTGACTATCTCGCCAAGAGACGCACGAGTCAATCAGTCAGCGAGTCTAGCTATTCCGTACTGCGATTAGCCCTTACCCGGCACCACAAACCACGAAAAAACTATCGCCATCATGATTCAGCTGCCGCCTCGACAACAACAACACCCCGACGTGCGGCGCGTCATTTCTTCGTTGCTCCACCAAAAGCACTTTGGCAAACGTTTTGTTGTATTGCTGCTTCTGTGTATACCATTAATGCGACAGCGTCAGCCCCACGATGTGCCCGCTCAATGCACTGTGGCGTCGATCTATTTTGTTCAACTCGATTCTAGTCTGCTGTCCTGTCGGGTCTATAAGGCCGGCGGGAGCCAAGAACGCTGCTGGCTGGTAATGATAATAGCGGTCTAGCAACAAGCTGCTTGAGCGATAGTCGTATACAGATTACTATTTGTGGTTGTAGATCGTCGCCGACCGAGCAGCGCTAGGCCAATGTACCAACCCAAAATATCCAGTGCGTTAGACGGCATTGCTTTCTACTTGGCTACGATTGCACTAACAACGAAGACAACAGCGTCAGTCGCAGAGCGTCTCACAGCAAGGAAACTTTCCCCGCCATTCAGCGGTCACCGACTGTTCGAACGGTCAGCTTCATCAAGAGGCTTTCAGCGTTGCGTCGAAGATAAAAATTAGCTTACTTAGTTGATCATTGCGAATCAGTCGATACGATTTGATCGTTTATAGTCGACATTTATACAGGGTCAGGTAGCCGGAACGTTTGGATAGCGAGAAGACTGCAGCGGATGACGAATTTAGCAGGACAACCAGGTAAATCAGGTACATTTGGCTGAACCTATTGGAAAACAGAACCACTGCGTCATTCGTTAAACTATCCAGCTTCGCCAGAGCAAGTGGACGGCGTACGACATATCAAAACATAATATTAGCTTGTCAAAAAAAATTGTCACATTTTGAACTACATGGTCCTTCTGCCTGTTAGTGTATGTCAAATAAGATGAGTCATGTCAAATTGACGATGACGTCATTTTAAAGCGTGGGCCTAACATGTGGTAAGGCTGTTGAAACACTTCATTTAGACTTAAGATGAAGTGCTTTAAATAGTGGCTGAACTGTCCATAAGAAAATTGCGTTTCCTAATGTCAAGACCTGTGTCCTAAGAAAGAAATGGTCCGAAGATCGCCTTGTTTCTTTCGTTTTGCGGAAGATGCTTTTCGTGACGGTCGGCTAATCATAAAGGAAATTAATTAAGTATTACAAAAACGCTCACCAAGACCGATATGAGAATAGCTATGACATCTCCAAGAAATCAAATATCCACCATTAACCATCCGAGGAAGGCTGATTAGGAAAGAAAGCACGATGCTCCAAGAACCGGCCTATAGACGTATTAACTCGATTTCCGTCTGCGAAACGAGTGATCATAAATAAACAATATATAACCACAATAACGTTGTGTGGAAGAACCGGGAACTATTCCAAAGAGAGCCTGGAATTGAAGAGAAATTCATGTATCATGAACTGCCGCCTGGAACGCTCGTTCGATTTAGACCGACGAAATTACGACAGGACGCTGAAACTAGAGTTTATGAAGAGAAAAAACCGTGACAACGTTTCGAAGAAAAAAATCAAAATTAGAAATCTTCGATGGGCGACTCCAATATAGTCCAGCTTTAGACTATAATCATCTATTTCCATCTCCACAGAACTCCCTTAATGGTGTTCATTTAGTCTGAGTGAATCGATGCGAAAATCAGCCCTGATTCAAGCTGATTGTTATGTTGCTAAAGGATGGCAGAGAATTATTGATCTTGTTCTAAAATATGAAAAATATTTACTCAAATTTTGGCTTAGGAACGAGTTTTTCCTTCGCTTGATAATTCAATATATAGTATAAAATAAATACGCATTCCCACTGTTACTGTGACGGCCATTGCAGTTCGTCTGCAGTCGTTCGTCTGCTTTTGAAAAAAATCGCTATCGTTTATCTTCTTCTGATATTTATAGCATTATACTATCAATAGAAAATACAAAACAACTACCGCCAAACGACCAGCCAGATTCGGCGTTCGCTGTCGTCGTGTTGACGGCGCAATAGTCGCGTTACGAATGTGGACGTCTGCTATTTAGTCCTCATATCACGACAACTCTCTCCCGCTACCAACAGTAAAAACACAGCCAGCAATAACAGTGCCTAAACCAAACGATATATGTGTTACATATTTGTTGATATATCATCGAAACGGAAAATCGCAAAGAACGTTTCGTATTATTACTGTATATACGCCCAATGCAACAAATATATCTATCTCAGTTGTACTTTGCAATAAAATTGTCTATTTTACAAAGCATATACGGCCGACTTTCTATAATACTTCAACTTTAATAACAAAGACACCTCTTTTTTCTTAGTTCTTCAATAATGTTATCGGTTGTTTGATGAAAGTGCATTCGAAAGCATTTCAGCCAAACCGATTTAATAAAACATAAATAAATCTACGACACATTCATTCGAAGTAATTCTTTCGTATTTTTTCTTCATTTTTCCTCTAATAGTATAGTGTATTTTATATGGTAGTATAGTATAATTTTGCCCACCCGTCTCACGAATAATAGCTATATCATTGTTAACCTCGTTTCTGTTTAGCAAGTTACGCATCGTTTATCCGCAAACTCTATACAAGATCTCGATATTGAAGAACGCACGGATATATCACTGTTTCGTCGAAAGGATCAGACGCGGTCAGCGCTGACGGTACCTAAGTAAAGCAAAACCCATAGTTTGAAGCCGCGTTGATCATTTTTCTTTTCGATAGGCTGTTCTCAGCGGACCTTCTTGGCCGCCTGAGCCTTTAGCGTCGTTAAAGGCAATATCTCGTGTCGAGTCACGTCAATTTTCTAACAAGTAGCAACAACGACAGCAGCGTTGTTTGTGTCCATGAGAGCGTCACCCGTAATTCTACTGTTACTGCATTTGTTGTCCGCGCTATTCGCGGCCGTCCCGCGAAGTCGACGAAGACGGCGGTGTTAGTGGTAAACACATTTTGGCAGCAGTGCAACTACTTCCAACCAGCGCCATCAGCGTCGTCAACCGTTGCCATGATAGCGCTCACAGCGGCGTTTGGCCGACGTTGAACCTTCTGATCGTCCGGGTTGTGTTTGCCAGGGGGCAGGCAACGACAGCAGGCGGCTGAAGTTGACTCAAGTCAATGCGATTTGACTAACGACTATAGTCGGCTGGCTTCGTTGCAACGCCACCATCTCCACGAGCTGTTTACTCCTGCGACACGCTGCCGTGGCTGCTGTTATTAGTATGGTATGGTGTGGTCTGGTGAGCGGCGTTGGCGTGGCTGCCGCTCATTCTGTCGATGCTGATAACGCTGACTCTGGCAGACTACCAACAAATTAACGAACATCTGTCCACTGACAGTAGACGATTCCCCTTCCCCTCCCCTCTCTCTCTCCAACGCACCGAAGCTTCAGTGCAAGCGACGCCTATCGCGCTGTGTGTATGCGTGTGTGTTTGTGTGTGTGTGTGTGTGTATGTGTATGTCTCGACTAAGGCACAGTGGCCATGGCCAATTCGTTGACCAGCAGACGTCGACTGTGTTCTTTTTTCTCTTTCACGCTTCTCTTCAGGCTCTCGTCTTTCCCGTCCTCGCGCGCCCTCTCTCCCGAAGAGAAGCGCAAGCTGGAAGGGTTAGTGAACCTAACTTAACATATCTACGTTGTCTCAAGGACACCCCGCTCCTCTTTCCACGGGAGCGAGCGAAAGAGAGAGCAGCTAGTCATCAAGCGGACGAACGAATGCCACTGCCACCGCCATCGCGAAAGCCGGCAACGGCAGCAGCGGCATGACCGCCATTAGCAACGCGGCCGCCGAACGTTGGGGACTGGTTCGTTCAACGCCTGGCGTTGTATTCCGAGTGAGACGTGAAGAGCTCGGCCGGTATTGAGAAAGCGGACGGGCTGCCATTGAGCGACCGGCCGCGCCGCGTTCGCGAACCGGTCCGTGCTAGTAGCTGTCGTGGCAACAGGAGCGACGAAGTGTTGTAGCATCAGCGACTCTGGTCGATGACCGAATCGTTGATTGGCGCTGCTTGCTTGGAAGTGGTAATGTTGTGTGTGTCTATTTTGAGTCGAACGACCCTCCGCTCTCTTGAGCGGAGGAAAGCGTTCAGAGACGTCGGCTTGGGATCAGATCATTACGGAAGATGACGGCGACAAAGGCGTAGGGCCCGTGTATCTAGCCGGGGTGGGGGGGATTAGAGAAGGAGAGGGCTAGAGGGCCGATTGGCTCAAGGAAAGTTCTAGTAGGGATGAGACCGAGCTGGCCCATCGTTGTGTATTAGGGTTCAGAGCGGAACGGTGCGGTGGGCAAATTTTTCGTCGTGTTATCAGTGGAAAGTAGCAGCAGCGCACAGAGCAAACTCCGCTTTATGCATATCCCATAACAGTCAATGGTGAAGAAGTTATAGGCTGTGTTTCAGTAGGCTGTAGAAGAATCGAACGCATTCAAGCGTTCGATAAACTGCCGACATCACTGACGTCTACAGTAAATATTATTAAAATTTTCGGTGAGGCTATTTTAAGGAGAAACGACTTGTTTAAACGTTGCCATGTTTATCGGTTCCTTTGATATCATCAATTGACGACGTGGAAGTTTTTCACGTAGCAGAGCATAAGTGATACCTATTATTTCTATTTATAGCATTGATCCACTGGCATTGATTGGGTTACCCTGCCCTCTATGAAGACCTGTCGCATGCACTGCACGACGTGTGTGAATCCTGCCTCACTAAAACCCTAATCTCAGAACATACAACCGTCGAATGAAATTAAGCGGGAAAAGACCTGTATAGAATTCAGAAACAAGATACCGGCAACCTAAACTATGTAAAGGACGTATACTATTCGTGCTCTAGCTATAATGTATGGCCGGGCAGGCTCAAAGGCAAGCTTCGACTTCCACTAAATCACATCCAACCGCCAACCTTGGCCGGGGTTAGATATCTGGTTTTTCACGAGTGCCCTCTCTGTTGCTATTTTTCTAAAGGTATTCGGGGTACTGCATCTGCTTATATTAACTGTCTGGAAAAGTCGGTCTACGTACACGTGCAACGTTGCCCGGAATACGTCACTGTTTTCTATAATAATAGCGGTTAGATAATGCTGTCAACGTTTGAGTATTCACTAGCATACGTTTTAGTAGAAAAGGTTAACTGACGTCTGATCTAGTTATCACTAGTACTGATGTGGTCACTGCAAACTCAGAGCTAAATCGGCCATCTTACTTCGGCAAACGATGAGATTTGATAGCGAGGCGATTTAAGCACAACGAGCGGCGGTTGACGATCACTGCTACTCTCCCTGAAAAAGTTACCTACGCAATGAAATGTGTCCCACTCAGAAAAATAGCTGTGGTTATTTTTTGCGAATCAGACAAAAAAAAACCAGGCTTCTGTTGACCTGAAGCGCGCGCCGCGGGCAGTAAAAGGTAATATCGCCATGGCAATGCATAGAAACGCGAAGTCATACGCGATAAAAAGATAATGAGCGTCAATTGTTGTTGATATGAAACAACAATGTAGACGATTTGAGAATATGCGTATAACTAACAATATAGCTTTTTCCCCTTTACAAACAACGTACTACCTGACCGACGGTTCCTATGCTCATGAATGAAAATGGTCATATACTTCATCTTCGAATTTTCCGTATCCTAGTTCAAATGATGAAAAGGCATGCTGACAGATGGGAGTCGTAAATGGTTTAAAAAATAACCCTATCTTTAGGCCATATCTGGGGGTGAACGCAAATATTGTGATCTGAAGTTCGCCGTCCTATAGCACAAACATAACAACAGCATCATTAACGCCAAGAGTAACCACTGTAGGGGTTCCCCTATAACATAAAGAAAGAGTTAGAAAGTAGTGACTGAAGACAAGCTTTCTATCAATATAAGACTCTGTTCCGGTTGAATATAGCTGAAACACTGACTTCCGGGTAGTGTGTACGCTCCTTTTCAGACTATACTGCGTTAGATTAGACCATCATGTAATTAAAAGGCAAACGCGTAACAACTAATCTACTAGGGGATTTCTAGCAAAAGATGCTTCTTACGATGAAATAGTCTTCTGCGATATTAGTTCCGACAAGCTGAATCGTAAGGTAATGAGCTCAGACGAGACCCAGGCGCGTCTATGAACAATGGCGTTAGTCATGAGTGTGAATTAAAGCCGTGGCCAAAATCAGGAAAATGCAACGATCACGTCCACTCAGCCCACTGCTATATAAACTGGTCGACTTGCAACTATCCTAACTAGGCCGATGAACATTTTTGGCTTAGTTAGGACAGTTTCGAGCCGTCGCCATTTTGCCATACTAAATAATCAAAGTCGCGTCTATGACACACTGAAAAAGAGTACAGTGCATGTACATACAGCTTGTCGCACGAGGCCTGTTCACGTTAGAATAACTGTTCAACAACGATTTTCAGAGGCAAAATAATTAAGACCTACTTGTAGAGGGTAGAGAATTAGCTGCCCATTCTCGAATGCACCTAGAGCGAATAAACCGCATCGTATTAGTTTATCGTAGACGGGATGTATTATTCTACACGTTATAGTTAATATAGACCTATTTTTCGCAAATAGTATGGGCATAACATAGTTAAGCCCTGTTGGCCAAATGGGTCACGGCCCTTACGACCTTAACAGTTAGCACATTGAACGAACTCAGCCAGTTGTTGCTCGAAGAGATTCCAGCCGAACAAATACCAGCAACTAGAAAAGCCGTCCAAAAATTTCCTCTTGTCAGAGGCAATGGCAATGGCGGCGGCCGCATAAGTAGTAACGTTAACACGTTAGCGTGTCCGGCCACGCAGTCAGCAATGCCATCAACCTTAGCGTGTTTCTCGCGACTAGGAAATATTGCCAACTTCCTGGCTCATACACAGACGCAACACTTACACCCGACTAGAACATGCAACCCACAAAGAGATCGGAGAGAGGAACAACTCAATAGAAAGATCTTACGATAGAATGACGCAGTTGTTGTGTGTCTGCCAATGTTATTACCGCTTGACGGACTGCTTTGGCTTGTCGGAAGTGTTCGTGAAAGACACTATAAACAGAAAAGAATATTAAACCCAGATGTGGATAGAAATGCTTTGAGGTCCGTGGAAGGAGTGCCGGTGGAAAGCCTGCTAGTATTACGAATGATCAACGCGATGCCCCTTGAGCTCGCAATAAAGTAAACGTCTGACTAGGAGATTTAAAGAAAGATTAATGCAATGGGCTCCGCCAGTGAATTTAATTCACCGTCACAGTGAGCAGTGGAAAGATTATTTTGAATCGAATTGACCATATTATAGGATGTTAATTATGTTACATAGAAAAGTAAGCACGACGAAACTGACTGAGATCCTTATCGAGGCAGGCCAAAGCGTCCCAGACAATTGTTTCACTTTTAAATATCATCTTAAGTAGAAGTGTATCAAGGCCACTTGACAAATGCGCGCGAAACCATCAGACCGATTTAACGTGTGAATAGAAAAGCCCCTTAGATAATTCTCGACTTCGCGTAGACTATCGTTAGTCAGGGCACTCTGTCGAGCGATACGTTACGGTATCGTCAATAGCACCGCTGTGTTAAGACTGGAGACTTCTCGAAACATTTCGACGAGAGAATAGATAAAAAATATTTTATATGTGGATACACTAGATCCGCGACTCGGGTCTCCGGAAGTCTGCCATGTAATTTTTGTGTCGACGAGTTATTGTTGTATCTTTAACGCGAAACCTCCTACTGACTCTTGACTACCCCCAGCTCTAACAGTACTCTCTTAAAATCACTCCGTTTCGTCTGTCTTCATCGATGCGGAGCACGCCACGCCGGGTTTAGGGGGTCCGCGAAGCGCGTACACATTTCGCTCTGTCTCATGCAATCTGTCGTTAACGGGTTAAAAGCGAGGGCAGCGCTTCCTGCTAGCTCTCGGTTTCTACTAGTGTACACTCGCCAAGGAGAAGAGTGAACGAGTAGTTGACTGGCTGTTGCTGCTGGTTCTCCATGTCCCCAATTGGGGTTGTTTTTTATGTAAAATGACTCGCTTTTTACGTTCGTGCTGTGGAGCTGTTGTTAGTGTCTGTCTACGTTGAAGGCATGCAACGACCACAAAAACAACGACGGCGACGGATCGCAGACAACGGCGACCGCAGCCGTTCTAAGCTACTTAGTGACACTAACTATGATTTTTCGTGTGGGTGCACGCGCGTCTTTCCAACTATTTCTGCACTCTCGTTAGAGAGCAACAGGCATCAAAGCAGGAGGCGGACGACAACAAAAAATGCTTGCTGCAAGAGTCCGGCCAGTGAACACTCGTATGCTTGCATCCCGATTGCCACTCTAAAGTCTGCTAACTGGGAGCAGCGACTACCACCTGGGCTGATGCGGGTCCTTTTTTGCCACCACTACGACTGGCTCGCGCGATAAACGACACCACCCACTCCCATGAAACATAAAAAACAGCGCCAATGTCACCCCCTCCATCCTTCCTCCTTTCCCGCCGTCCAAACCCTTTTATACTCAGGGGCTAAGACAATTGAGAATTGACGACTGAAGGCTGGACGCCTAGTCGCTAGCTAGAGGGCGCTCGTATGGCAATTCTCGTTGCGGCAGAATTTTTAACTAGACACACGCATTGCCATGCACAGTACCGCAATACTACTACTCCGTGTCGTAGGAAGCAATGGAGAACAAGAGCACCCCCTGCTTACTCAACAGCAGTAACGTCCACTCTTCCTATACTACTCGCAAGGAACGCGTACCCCGGGCGAACGGGGGGATAATCGGGTGGTGAATTTCGGCTTTGCGTGTTGGGTGGTTTGTGTGTCTCAGGCCATGTCTCTCCCCACTCCGCCATCGCTTGTTGGCGCTGAAGTTCTCTCTATCTAGGCCGGCTTGCTGCATTGGCTTCCTTCCCCGGCACCTCAGTGATGTCGGCAGCACCAACAGCAACATCTCTGCTGTTCACCAATGCTACCACGAGCCGCAGCTCCGGCGGCACAGCAGCAGCCTGGTTGGGCCGCTGGGCCGTGGATTAAAAAACCCGTTATTCATGAGTGGAAAGCCTTAAACCTCATTAAACTAAAAAATACCACCGTGTGAGTCAGAGGGAGGAGAGCACAGCTCTAGTGTAGAGTCCAGCGCTCACTACTGCTGCTGCTGCTGCTGCTGCTGGTTTTTGTGAGCGGTGGCTGCGGCCGTCGTTGCTGCTGCATTGGGTCGACAAGCTGCTACTAGCGAAAGAGCTGCTGCCGGAGCCAGCCCGACCAAACGTCAGCAATAAGGCCAGTGCAAAAACACGAGCTGGGTTTTACTCTTTGGCTTCTGCCTAGCCAGCAGGACCACCACGTTACTTCGTCTTCAACTAAAAGAAACTTCTCTTTTCAACCAGCCGCGCACTTCTCCTAATTTTTTCCTAGACGTCACACTCTCTATCGATTTTCATCTCACCCCAACACAATGGCTTGCTTCAGTGTCCCCTCATAGTTATACAACCCTTCGTTCTTAACCAACACCGCAGCAGTACTCTCGATTCCGCCTATCTGACCTAGACTAGCCCAGACCAGACTATGCAGCACCCACAACGCTCCCTTACCTAGATTACCTCTGCATGTCGTCCTCGCCCTATCTTTCTGCCTGTATCCGAACTTTCGGCAAAATGGGACACTCTCGCAATTCTCTCATTCAGTCTTTGTCTCTGTTTCCTTCTTCCCGGTTATTCTGAGGTGGCGCTCTTCGGGGTCCGTCGATGTTCTCCGGATCGTCATTCACCCATTGATACTCGTCGGTCTGCTTCGGTCGCTGGCTTTAAAGTAGCGTCTACCTCTTCTAATACACTGTACTAAGACTGCTACGCTGCAATGGTCCTCCGCGAAACAGACTAAATCTCTCTCGCACCCCCCCCCTCGCGCTTGCTTTCCCGTCAGCACTACTTCGATAGAAGGCACAAGCGGGGAAAAAACTCTCTACCAGTGACCTATTATATGGGTGCATGGATATGCCTAGACGAAAACGGGAAATCGCAATTCTCGCTAGATAGCTAGTTGATACCACCCGCTGCTGGTATAGATGAAGCAGCCGATGAAAAAGATGCCGCTCCTTTTCCTATTACTAGGTACTTGTCCTTTTTTTGCGTGCGTTTTTCACTTACGCCCTACGTAATGGTACGTTTTCAATCAGTCTTATGCATTGAGTCGAGTGCTTTCAGCTATCGAAGCTCGAGCATTGGCCAGCTCTCAAAAACCATAGACACCTGCCAACAGACCGTGCAACCAGTAATGATGTTCTTTGACAGAACTGCGACAAGGCTTAAGTCAGGGATTCAGCACTCACTGATACCACACTTATTCGCTGTGAGGAAAAAATGCCTACACGGGGCAAACTGGAGCCGCCTGTTACTCCCTGTCTTCGTCTCGATCTTCTACTCGCTTCAGTTACTGCTGTCATTGACATCTCTGAACTCTTGACGGAATTAGGCTAAATAGCAGTATTGGTTTTTTTCACTGATTTCCTTCATCATTACAGCTGCTGGTTTAGCTGCAGCAAAAGATAAAAAACAACTGCCAGAGAACGAGGCCTCCGCCAGTAAAAATGGCGCGGTTTATCTAATGTTTAGGTTACGCTGGAATAAGCTATTGTATTACCCGCTATTACAGTCACATAGTGTTTACCCTCTACCGTAACTCGATTGGTGCAATTACTATTAGCACAACTACCGTTAGCCGGAGACGGCGCCTCAGCCGCGGTCGGCAATATAACGATTGTCGGCGTCGTACTTGTTTTTTGCGTTGACTAGAACGGTCGTTATGACGATGTATTTATGTGGGCCGGTTACTGGGCATTTTTTAGGATTGACTATCTGCCTGTCTATCCCATAAACTCCGGTCGTATGCTGCGCTAATGTGAACGAGGCAACAGTGAGAGATGATAGGCGTCAGTAGCAGAGGAAGCGGTGATGATTAAAAGCAGAAACCTACCCGGAACGAAGAGCTCGAAATTTTGTCTGTCCAACTCGTCGATGCCTTTAATGAAACAACGCCTCGTAGTGCAATAGCAGTGCTTGCGAACTAGTTTAGGCTCCGGGTTTGAGAGGGTTCGACAAAAACGAAGCTTAAAAAAACACTAGAGGAAGTAAAGTAACGAGAATCGCAGCGACTGCGGCCACTATTCGATGTCCCTATTTTTTTTGTTTAGTGGGGCACTAACAACGGGACGGCACATTGGCGCTCGCCTGCTGTTGCATGATCACGCAGCTAGAGGTCCGCTTTAGAGTAAAAACGATACGGTCTTTTTTTGTAGCTATCAGACATCGCTAAAATTGTATGTGGCGTTTATGTAACAGTTGGTGTCTTTATGTGAGGCAAATATGTTCGTCGTTATCTACGGTTCCTGTAATCTCGTTATCTAAGATTTCCACACTTCACATGAAGTTAGTTTTCGTTGGTTTACCTAACAAAATTGACGATGATCAATACCTCTCTCAAGTGAATTGTTAGTAGCTTTCTTATTTAAGGCATATAGTGAGGGTGTAGTTCATGCTTTGTTATGTGTTAACAACGACAGTTTTTTTCAGCAAATTAGCTGCTATCTTGTTTGAATTGGTAAACCGAATCATGTTTGCAAAGGAGAAGCAACAGCGTCCCATAAGTAAACCGAAATACTTCAATTTTTCATCGTTTATAGTCCTCGATTGAATGCCTACTACTTACACTGCCCATACCTCATGTAATGCAGGTGGTGCTTCAGTAGACCCAGCAGTATTAGCGGTAATGTCCATGATAGCGCCGTCATTTTCATGAAAAATTGCATTTTACCCTTAGGGGCAACCTCGCCTTCTGTTGTACGGGATCGACACCCAGCCGCCATCGAGTAAGGGCATCTGAAATATTGAATTGCGACTTCTGCAAACTGCGATAATTGCTGCTGCTGTTATTGTTGTTCAGGCGACTGCGACAATCGCCATTACGACGGCTCGTGGCCATTCAGGACCCCTTATCGGCTCCCAAGGCTTCCAGCCGGTGTTTGACAAGGAGCATAGTACCGGGCCGTCTCTTTACAAACAATTCATCCAATTCGTAGAATAAATCTGTTTTTAGCCGAACTACCGCTGCGTTGAGCGTTGATTTAAAGGGTCCGGGATCAACCACGAATAAAATAACGAAAAAAAAAAAAAATATATATATATATATATAATATCGATTCCGTACTTCAATAGAGTTCGTAACTGCACCAACATGCATTTGTATATATATATACATATATATAGGATTTTTACGTGGCTTTCCCGGGCTGGCTTTTTCTTGAACTACAAAAGTAACAGTTTCACCATGGAGCCACGTAATAATATAGGCCTCCTAAAAAGGTGACAATAATCAACTCAGCTTTTTTCCATGCATTTGCCTGCGCACTTTAATGGTTAGGTGCTCGCTGCCTGTTAACGGACGTCACCCCTGTGGTCGACAACAAATCCTTCTAATGCGCTCAGCAAGTAAATCACTGACAAAAAAGAGATTTGGCCACCGCCTGTAGTAGTATAACGCTGATAGCTAACCTACTGTATGCAGTACGTAAAAGGCGGTTGCCGAAGGAAAACCTCCCGTCTCCTGTAGTCGACTGCACGGGGCTCTGATATAATTTTCAAACTAGCGGCTACGCATCCGAAGTAGGTAAGGCACCCGCACAAGTCGAAACCAGTCGATTAACGTACGGCAGGCCTTCTAGTAGAAACAAATATCTATGGAGCTTGACACTGTGGTAGGGCGGCGGCCATTTTTTGAAACACATCTGCAGTCATTTTGCTTTTTGAATGAGATGACAAACAAGACTGGTGCAAGCGTCGAGCAAATATTCGTCAATATCATTTGTGACAGCCAACCAAAAGTTGTCAACTAAACAAAGCTGCCCCTTGAGTACCACTTGAATACCCTTCATTTGAAGCCACCCGATGTGGCTTCAAATGAAGGGAATAACAGCAAATGACGTTCCTCAAATTTTCGTTCATCCAAGTCACATAACGTACCTAGTAAGCGGTAAAATAAAATGAAACACAAGGACTGTCGACGTTGGTTGTGGAGACACAAAAACTGATCCCGCGGTCTCCCCGAGAACGACGTGGCGGACCGAGAGAACGGCGATCACGGGGCATGACTGATTTCGTGTTAGTCTGCCTTACTGTCTGATTTGAATCAAGATAATAGAAAACAAATTCAAATGAAGGCCAAAGTGACCCGATACACATCGAGGAGTAGTGTATAGCTGAAAGGCCGATCGTCGACGAAGTTGAAATTTCTATGAATGGCTGGAGCACAACATGCACCATCTTACGGGATATTGTGGCAATAATAGGGCACATTTGTTATTAAGGACGCAAATTTTTCTTTCCAGTGCTGCTATCGCTGATAAAAGCCACAAATGCTAAATACAATGGATACGTAAGCGGTAGAATCGACGAACCCAATCTCTCTAACCGTTAAATGCAGCAAAGGTCTCTACTTAACTTAAACATTATGATTTAAGAAAGGCGAGTAAAGAGGGAGGTAGGTCACTTCTTTCGTTTAATAAAAGACGCTCTTTTGAATTTGCCAGGAGTATTTGTGTATTCTTTTACTATTCCTCTCCTTAGCTGGGACCAGGGCAAATTTATTGCCATACCAGGTTTGTGCATTTAGCTTTTTTCTATTTGATTGAACCGTCATGTTTGTTTAATTCCTTACGCCAAGATATTATCGATTGATTATCACCGCATTTACCGGGGTCTTTCGTATTTACATTGCAGTTACTTCAGCTTCGCCATTGCGATCGGTACAAACCTCCCATGTCAAACATCTATGAATCTCTATAGAATCGCTTCTCGTAACCACTGGGCATAGGTCCTATCGAAATAGCTTCAAATGACAGATACCATGAAAGCTATAATATGCTAATTCAATGCTGTAAGAAAAATACTGAAAAGCAACCCCATCAATAAAGGCCAATATCCGTTAACTTGAGTGACCTTTAGCTTTTGTGAGCAAATCAGTGCCCCACTTTTTTCACACTTTTCCTATCCAACACAAAACATCATTATCGAAAACTACCATCAGAACACTTTCCTAAAACAGTTTTTCTTTCTTAGTTCCAAACGGATCTTTTTTCTTTTCTAGTAACTCGTCGCTGAACGATGACGCAAACGACAAACAACGTACTAAAGTCGCGCCCCCCACATAATAACTATAGGCCATCTACCACTAGGTTGTAATACTCGTAGCGCGAGAGTTAACCTACTTTCAAAAATTCTCGCCTGCTCTCAAGTTTCTCTGTGCTTCTTACCGGGCGCACATCACCTATATATACATACATATGTACACTCGTGTATTGCTTCCACGGACGAATAGACGCATGCATATCCAGTCATCTGCATTTTGGCCTATATATATATATATATATATATATATATGTAGGCTCATATGTACACGTTCGGTTATATCGTTTGAGACCTCACAGCGTTGCGTGTTCTCGATAATATTATCACAGATACGCACATGCTCCCCAAAACAGCAGCAGCAGCAGCAGTAGTAGTATTAGAAGTCCTGTTCGTTTAAAAAATATAACAGCGCTATATTGGTACTGCCCGTTGGTTGATCCTACCGTTGCTGTCGTGGCCGTCGCTGCTGTAGCCACAGCAGCTCTGCGTACCTTAAAACAATATCTAACCCTCTACAGCAGTGAGGTAGGAGGCAGCGTCTAACCCCCACACTTCGCTACGCCTCCGGCATGACCCCATCTGACGAATGACTTGGTTGCTGCGCTGCCACTCTGCACCGAGCGGCACTTACAACCAATCCGCTAACTTCTCCGGAGCAGGGCGTCACAGCTCTAAGGACGATCCTTCGATGCGAGTCTGGTGATGAGTGGACTGCGCGAAGCACGGCACTATGGTTGTATGTGTATATGCAATTCTGTTTTTAATCTGACTGTTTTTTATAATGTCGACTGAGTGACAGCGGTGCGTTAAGCGCTCTAGCATCGGAAAGCCGCAGCAGAAGCAGCAGGGACAATATCGCAATACTGGGGCTTTGCTGGCAGGCCGAGAACCGGATCGAGGGGTTGGTGAGTGGAAGTGTTAGAGGAAGTGCACGAGTAACTACACTGAAGGGAATTCTGGTCGAGAGCCAGATGTGGGCAGTGGTATTGAACATGTACTGGGTTTTGTATCGGCCAAACTATGAATATTAAAACGGTGGCCCGTTCCAGTCTCCAGGTACGAACTGTTGATACGGGAGAGAGCAACGGTTTCTAGCAGATCGCAAGTACACTTTGTTCCGCGACGTTCCGCAAGCTTCCTGTCCACTGAAGGCCTGCTGCCTCTCTTGGGAACCAACGCGTATTAAGTGAATCGGATCAAACTAAAAGAATCATGGCTTCTAATGGGTAACACGATCTCCATTGTCAACTAGGATCGTGAACAGTTAACACAACACGATGAAGGGTAGTAGCAGCGGAAGACGTAGTTGGAGAAGTAGAATAGGGTATAAAAAATAACCGGCGTTTCAATTAAATGGATGTTGAACGTTGGATTATTTATTTAGATCTCCCTTTGTTAAAATAACTTACGTTAAGTTATTATGGGAGAAGTCATTGTAAACTGTTGCAGCCCCTCATCAGGCAGAGATCTCTGAGGTGTGCAGAAATCCGTAAAACTATCTATTGACAAAGTAGGAATTATAAACTAGAAGTTTCACGAGAATGTTACTAAGAACTCTTGTGGAACTGATTCAGTATATACTATGGCGTTTAATATTAAAAAAAAAGGCTTCCTCTAGTGGTTGTTATCTTGGTAAAGTCCGTGACTGGCGAAGTACTAACTAAATACACTCGCATAGTTAAAAAAAAAAAGTGACAAACCTGCAGTGATAAAAAGGCGCTTCTAATTAAATAAATTGTCGTATGTAAGATGAAAGCTTTCTTTAAGCCACGCTAGTCTACGCTTTTGTACCAGGCTGTCAGTGAGAGCGCAAAATCGTATGTCGTAGTCATCGCATTATCATGTCAAGATTGGTCTAAAACCAGCTAATCCACAGGTGACCATTGCTCATCCCAGTTAGACCAGAATGTCAAGATGAATAGGTGGTGGCCAACCCCCTTTGGTAGCTAGTCTGCATACATTCGTCGTTGTTTCCGTCACAATTATCCGCTGTCCTTTAGCGATAACTGGTGTTGCCATAGAATTGATTTGCCCTTTTTTATTTTAGGTTGTTGACATCTTTGCAACGAGTCGTCTTACGGTGGGTCATCGGCATGAGCCTTGCTTAGCAGTAGCTTGTCTAGCGAGGATTATCTCGTTATTGTCTGTCGCGCCATCAGTAACTAATTGACCAATATCTTTTGGGACATGTGGGTAGAATCATAAGTCGATGTTCTCCATCGTAAAATGTCTTTGTTATGGGCGACAGCAGGCCAACCGCTACTAAGTGCAAAATCGATGACCACTGCCGCTCACAATCTTTTCTGTAAAACTTTAAGAAGTTTTCGCCCGAACACACTACTTGTTGTTCAAACTGCTCCCTGCTACTGGACAGTCGGGTCACCCTCGTCCGCTCTGCCCTCTTCGGGCCTCAGGTCCTTTCATTGTATGGATACTGCCAAATCTCACAGTCGTTTTTTCTGCAACCTCTCGTTTCGTCGTCCATGTTTCTTGACACCTAAACAAGGAATAGCGAAATGACTGCCAATAAGCTAGTTGGTTCTTCGATGCTGCTGCGAAGGCTAGCAACGAAAATTATGCGAACGAAGCGCTACTTGAGGAAGCCAGGTGCAATTGAAGTTAACTTCAGTCTAATACAAGGTAAACCATGCATATAGGCTAAACTAGGCAATGACCAAGTTATCCATGGACGACACTGGTTTCGCTGCAGGTAAACGAGCCAGTCGACTAGATCTGATCATGCAACTTAAATGAAATTGTCAAAAATTCGCCACAGCGATAAACAGCAGACAAACAAAAGTTTAGAAACAGGGATAGATAGGATAAAGAGAGGAAGTAGTTGCATTTCGGGGAAATAGGGGAAGAAGGGGATACACATGGAGAATGCGCATAACGCAGACCTCGATGTGGACTGAGGTGCGGGGGGGAATTAGTGAAGCAATGGGAAACGCCGCCGGAATCGATGAACGAGGAGGAGACGAAGTAGAAAGACACAGAGAGGACGGGGAGATGCTGGTTGTTTCGCGCGTTGCTATTTTTTTCCTTCTTTCTACGTCGTCGTCGTCGTTGTCATCGTCAGCATCGTCAATATCGTCATAGTCAACATCATCATCGGGAATTCGCGATCAAAAGTTCAAATCCCCCGTGCGCCCTGGCGCGTTCACCGGTCCACCAACAAGCAACGACGAACGAATCTCCTCCATCGATCACTGTCGTGTGGACGCGACCCCAAACGCGGTGGCCGCGCAAATGGTCTATCCAGTAAACCGCCAGCAGACAGCCAGGTCTTGGACATTCTCGGCCTCTTGTGTTCTGTTGCTTAGTCTATCTCCTACAGTTGCTGCGACTACTACTAGTAGTAGTAGTGATGGTGCTTGTAGCACACTCGTGTACGGTGAAGTAGTCGTGGCCCATGTTTAGGGGGTGTTACAGAGGTGGCTGGCTGGTTGGCTAGCACGTTACCACGACCATCACCGCCACCTTCCTGATGCTGGAACCGTGCCGCCCAACTAGACGCGAGCGCCGATCGTGGGGTAGTCGGGAGGGGGTATAAAGGAGCACCAAACCAACTAGAGCGGCGACAACAATGAGTGAGAGCGAGAAAAAAGAAGAAAAGTGACGGGAAGAAGTAATAGTAAGCTTTTTGTAAATAAAAATAAAAACATGCACCCCTCGTTCAAACTCGAATCTCGCAATGAAGAGAGAGTACCGCCGCTGGACAGCGAGCTAAAGAGGACCAACAGAGTACCAATAGAAATATGGGGAAACTTAGATCCTTAGCAAAACGAAAGAACGAAATGAAGAAGCGTGTTGCAAGAGACCAAAGCAGACGCACGGGGGATGCAGGCGTAGAAGAAATATAGGAAGAAGAAGAAAAATACGAGAAAGAATTGACGCTCTCTCGCCAATGACGAAATGCAGCATTTTTCAGCATTCTGTATCCAACCTTTGGAGCCAGTCTCTAGCCTCTACAAAGCTGTTAGAGCGTAGAACGTAGACTTTGGTCAGAGCGGCTACTGCTGCGGGGGTGTACTACAGGCACTAGCGAGCCGTACTTCTTTCCAACAATCATGGTAGTCGTTTAGGTGTCCCTGGTTTCCTCTTCATCAAGTTCTCGATGCTCGCGAGTCCGAACCCTGACTGTCTGTCTAGGAGATCTGTCGCTGTGTAGGTTTGCATCTGTATATTTGTCCGGTACGAGCGCCGCGGCGCAGAGTATACAGCACAGGCGGCAGTTGAGCGATCTTTTGCGACTTGCTTGATGATGGCAGTGGCCGTGGCTGCGGCGGCGTTAGATCGTAGGTAGTGGTGAGCAAGTGAGCGGACATCGCTTGCGAGAATGTTTTTTAGTTTTTGCAATCGTCTCTCGTCATTTTTTAGTCTCTTCGTCGTGCATCGTCCGTCGCCCGTCGACCTGATCAGACGCCTTTTTCGTTTGAGCAGCAAAGACAAGAAGAGAGGCGGGGAAAAGGATGCCAAAAATGCAAAAATCTATATGATGACGACGACGACGGCAATAACAGCAGTAGCATGCACAGGACGAACCCAGGTACCGCCTCCTTACTACACATTGCTTAGTGCGCTAGTTGACTAACTCGTCGCGCATCGTTGCGATCAACCGTAAAGGAAAAAAGCTAGCAAAGATGGATGGATGAGGAAAGGCGCGGCAGCGGTACCAGTCGCGCCGAAAAAAATCGTAACGAATACTGAGTGGTAACCCAACGAGGTAATCCAACTGCTAAGACAGCGATGCCTACAGCGACAGTTGAAATTCTACATTGACAAAGATGATCATAAGGAGTAAGGGGGAACGATGGTTTTGATGGCGGAATTGATGGTGCCAGCAAAGGCATACACAATCTCAGCCTTCGGGATTTTGCTAGTGTTAAAATAATCGGCAACCAAGAAGACAACAGAGAGAGAGAGAGAGAGAGAGATCGAAAAAAAGAAAGGCAGCAGCGGATAAAGCCAGAGGTTTCGATAAGAACAACGCGACGTTTCGTTGACGCCTGATCCGAGTCGTGCGTGCATTTCTGTATGTTTGTTACACGATTACGTTCATCATCAGCCCATGCGGACGCTTTGAAGGCGCATTTGAGGACGCTTTTGATGCTGGTTGATAGTCCAATGAGACTGCGACGAGGAATCAGCTGGACTGAACTGTATTTAAGTGGCATTGCTGTTTTTTGTGTCTGTCTGAGGACTAGACTGCTTCAGTACTTGATATGTGTCGAGTTTGTTGTTGTTGTAACGCCGATGAGATGATAGCTAGTGATGAAACCTCACTGGTGAAGTTCACTGGCTGGCTTGATTGCGTCGTTATGTGTTGGAGCCCCCAATCCCTCTCTGTTTGTGTCGCTGTCTCTATTTCGTCCCTTCCTTTTTTACTCCACCGGGCTAGAAACTTCTATGAGGCAAACGAATCATTGTCGATTCGATAGATAGATGGATGAATGGACGTACAATGAAGAGAAGACGCGTGGGCGGTTGGAGGTGGAAGGCGACGCGAGCGGAGGTTGTCGAGGGCGACCGTACATGACCCCGGCCTGGTCACCCCCGGGTGGCTCGTCTCGAGGCGGCCGTCGTCTGAGTTATTCTCCGTGTCTCCGATAATTCTTCTTCAACGAAGGTTGATATAAAGTAAGGATGCGGAATGACTGGATGCAACTTTGAAACGACACGATGCGACAAGGAACATCATCAAATCAGGAAGGAAAATTGAAATTTTTAGCCGTTGTCGCTGCTGTTGTTGTCGTCGATGATGCTGTTGATGTCAGTACGTACCTACCCTGTCTAACTAAATGTTCGCTTGTTGGTGTTGGTGCCGCGCTTCCGTTGTTCATTTCATTTTTGCTGCTGTTAAAGGTTGTCGCCAGTCCAAAGGGCTGCCAAGGCTTCGTGCGCACTCTAAAAGAAACCAGGGGTAGTCCCAACTGCGAGAAACCGACAAACAACAGCGATAGCAGCACAAGGGATGTCGTTTGCATGTATGTTCGTCTTCGATATGTGTATTTGTCCGTATGAGTATGAAATATGATGTATCAACCAGCAAATCTTTTTATTCGAGGAGGACTGCGTATATGTATGGAGTGACGAGCGTGCCCAGAGGCCCGAAGTCTTCGACTGCGAGAAAACGAATTCATGCAGCCGCCATCAGTCGCCTAGAGCAAGAGGATGCGCCATTCAGGTCAAGTCCGTGTGTGTTGCCTGTGCCTGAGATACCTATGACGAGTGAATTGTAGTGGCTAGTCAAACTGTCTATGGAAGTTAGCTCTCGGTCGTATATTTCTTGTGCAATTATTGCTCACACGAGTATTCGGACTGAGCCGTATTGCCCAGCCATACTCCATGCGTGTGGCTAAAAGGTGGCTGAGTCAAAGGCATCAGCGGGGGCAACAGCACCCCCGCTGCCCGCGCCATCATCAGCGCAACGACGTTGTCTGGAGCTGCTGATGAACGAACTCGACAACATTTTCTATCTGGCTTATTCAACGAATTAATTGGTAGTGCCAGTGCCTGGCGCGCAAGCAGAACACTGAAGCAGCGAACAGAACTCGCATCACAACAGTCTGCGCAAGTCGTAAAGCAAACAGACAGACAAAAGTCAATAAGACAACAAATGCGATAACAACTATACGAATCGAGACGGGACGGGCCGAGCCTAGGCCCTTACTATTCCCAGTATAACCCCCGCGCGGTGTGTACAACCGGAGCTGTCTAGGGTTTCAGCCACAGTTGGAAAGTTGCACGCGTTCACTGTGATTGACTTAATGTATTTGGTTTGTCTGCCGATGTTTAACTGCGTTCACCGCCTGGGTCGTCTACAGGCCGCTTACCCCCCGCCAAAATATGACGACGGTTGCAACTTCCAGTATTTCGGGTACCGCATATGGGAAAGCTGCGACATCATTAGTGTGTAAGAGGGTAGCTGAAGTAAAATTTATGCCCAAGTGAAGCGATACGATCTCGTCATGAGGTTGACGGTGGAAGTGATGGCACTAACAGTGGGTAGATTTCACTAGACACGATGAGGTGTGCTGATTTCCCTGCCAATTCTCCCCATTCAGTTTAGCATAGGACTAGTCAAGCGCTATTTTAGCCGAAGCCATACGCCGAGATAGCGTTAACGTTACAATAACACGTGCATCAACGTCATGGACTGTTTATGGGCAGGTAAAAAGTAGCTGGCTCGGAGTTGCAAGAGGGTCAAATCTATTCCTGGCGCATCGAAGAAGACTATAAATCTTCATGCTTGTAAATGAATTCATAGATGATTTTTATCGAAAACCGTTATTGAAATAAACCTTTAAACGATTATTTGTCCAAGAGAATAGAAAAGTTGTTGCTTATCGTGTCTCTTGCCAAATTCTCCTCTTGGTATAAGTTACCTTTTGCAAAGTAGGTTTGAAAAGTTCCATTGGCTTCTAGACCCATTCGTTTTGATTACACCGAATATAATCATTATTCAAGAAAGACTTTTAGTGTATAATTAGATGCACACCTTAAGCATAGGGGTATGTGCGGATCTGAATATTTTCCATGAAGTAAATCTACTAGGTACGACGGTATTCGACATTTACTTGGTTTGCTTTTGAGCTTGTGAAGATTGCTTTTTTTTACTTTTGCAGCCGTCATCGGACATCAAAAGGGTCTTTTTCTATTGTATTTAATTCGTTATCATTGACAGCATCTACTTAACCTGTTTCAGCCTTACAAGATGTCCAATATTCTATGTATACATTCGCTTCGGGGCGTTCTAGTAATCACTTAATAGGCCAGATATCAATGACCGCCATCAGCGGACATCAATCTCGCGCCCATTAGAACCTGTCGCATGCTAGAATTGGTTACCTGTGTTCCCTATCGGAGGGCATGGTTCTCGGAGTGAGCCACCGGTTCATGAAGCGCTTTTTGTCCGGTTTATCAGAACGCTCGCAGTTGTCCTGTGTCTTTTCGCTGGGATGGAAGCCATGAAGCTATGAAGGCTAGGACTACAATCACTTCCTATAGGGCGGTGCTGAAAGGTAGAAGCGCTGACCGGTAGCAACTCTAGTAAAACACTCTGATGAAAAGGACATGGTAGCCTTCTCACACCCACACCCAACAGCTTCATTTGGCGACGAAAGTAGCATTATGGAGTATCTTTCGAGTCTGAGTGATGCGTTGTCCATGGAAATGAAGATCATAGAAGCGATCCTCTCCATAAGTGCCTGTACTATTGCTGCGTCTCGTCTTGCTTGTACCTGCTGCAACTACCCGACCGAACGACACTGTCCAGCCGAATTGGGTCTGGTCGCCAATCGATTGTGGCCGCTAGGCTGTTTTGTCGCCCAGACCTGGATTTTAGTTGTTTCTCCGACGCTCTGTCGCGCTCAGTCATTGCTAGTGAAAGGCGGTACACACCAGTTATGACGATACCTACGAAACAGATCGTCTAAGTTACGAGATTACAACTCGCCTTATGTAGATTTGAATAGGTAAGCGAGAAGCGTCAACAGACTTTTAGAGAATCTAATGGCGATAAGCTTCAATCGACAATGTCCATAGTGTTGTGTCTGTGAATGTGTATAATCTAGTAAGCTTGAAGGTTAAGCGAATACATCAAAAGTGACCACTGCAGTCCGCATCTACTTGAAAGACTTCACAGGTTCCAGCGACAATACCTGCGATCAATAGGTCGAGTTCGAACTGGATTGTACCAGAGGAAACATTAGGGGTTATTTCTCATCAAATAGCTATACTCAATTCAATCACTACAACATCTTTTTCTGAACACCTATCTACTCGAATCGTGAAGTCTCAACACGCCAGCTGATAAGCAAACGAGCGTTTTCGCTTTGCTTCTAGTCGCCTTTTTGTAGGTAGTCTCTATTTGTTTGAGGTAGATTGACTTCGGACCAGAGGATGGCCAGCTCGTGCTCTCTTGTGCAAGGAAACGCCGGACGACATAAGCCTCGTCAATGGCAACTATCGAAGGGTCGGAAAGAGAGGAGCTCACGCGGGAAGAGAGACCGCCCAGCAAAACAGATATGAGTTGCTTTTAGGAATACGATGGGAACAGGACATTGGAGTACACTCTGGGTGGGTCTGAGGCTAATGACCAGTTGGGATGACCAGGCAACCACTTGATGGCTATACATCTTACTGCGGTCGACCGGACAATTGGTACCTGTCGAAGCAGCAATTGATCATCAATTCCACAGTGGAATGCAGTCAAATAGGTAATTGCATACGTGTAGAAAAGATGGGTTGCAATTAAAATACCATGCAAAGCTGGCTAATTTTTATTATAATGATATTTGGCTACATCCAACCCGGGGGAATCAGCTTGTTTCGCTTGCCTATTATTATATTATACGTCGCTGTTTACTATAACATAATTGAATATTTTGAAATGGATACTTTTATTCTGTAACCAACCTCATATCGCAGGTGCTGGAAAATTAAAGTACGGCATACGGCTGTTGCGTCCGAATATAAAAATAAAGCAACGTTTTTTTTTACCTATTTCTGGTAAGCTCCAGCCAACACCATCGGTAACCTAGATTGCTCCCTCAGACGATCTAATATTGAACTTGTGCCGATTATTGTTTAACGCCTATGGCCGAACTTATCCTGTTAGTCACTGACAAGATGGCTGTGAGCAAGCGGGTTATTTTTAAAATTGTACGTTCAAAAATTAACTTAGCTCCTATCCCACTTCGACTGCACTTACGTGTATTAGTTGAGAGCGCCAACGAGTGCATCAATATATAGGACTTCCCAGGCAAATCTTTCTAGAGTTACACGCTGCAGTCACATAGGTCAACTGGAAAGAACTACGTCCAGTATCGCCGTTAGGCCTTTTATCGAACAGACGGTTAGCTCCCAGCGCGTGTCTATGCCCGGACTTGAACTTGGTTTTCCAAGATTAGCAGGCAAATACGTTACCCACTAAGCCCAGTAAGGCTAGCGGTAGCCTCTTGGGGCAGTTTCTGAAGCAGTAGTGAAAGGCGATTCGGGAGATTTCCTTACGAAGAAGCTGGGTCAGCCAGAAACCCTGCAGGAGGACCTATCTAATCAGTGTCACTATGGCTGTTTGTGTTCATGTACGCTAAGCCAAACGTATTTTTCCAACGAAACAAATAACTCCGTGTTCTATTCTTTTTGATTTAGGTTCACAATCGATCGAGCATCGGTGAAGTTGTTCTCGCTAGAAATTTGTACCACTCTTGTCAGCTCGAATCGATCTGCCTGTCGCTTAATCTCGAGTGTCTTTTCCCTTAGAAGTAGTCGCTTGCTCAGTCAGGTCGTGCCGTCATACAGGCTATATATCGTCGTGTGCGGCATTTCTAGACAGTTCTGTGCCAGCTTGGTATCCCGTCGTGAGGATTGCTTTACATATTATGTATTGGTGGACGTGCATTTTCTTTGATTGTTTTGGGGTTGCGGGGCTTTGCATCTGTTTGTACTATGTTATAGTGTAGGAAGAAGATAGCTCGAAAGACGAACGTGCACATTCACAGACGCAGATACAGATGTGCACAGAGTCTTGGCAGCATAATAGTGAGAGTCGAATTTTCAATGAGGTTCCTTTTCGCCGGTGATTTGCAGAAGGCTAGGTGTACTCGCTAGTCTTCTTGATACCGTTGCACCCGTTGTTGGGGTCGCCGTTGTTGTCCCATTTCGTAGTGTAAATGTACACACAACGGGAGAAGACAACGATCTCCGTTCGAGGTTAGGCCCTTGTACTATTAAGGGGTATGACCTACTAGCTAGGAGGTTAGCGTGTTTTACTATGTTGGATAACGTTAAGCAGCAAGCGCATGCAAAGCGTAACGAACGACTATATTCAAACAGAAAAGGATGGGCAGAAGTCTTCAAAAACTCATATAAAATAATCTTCTATTGGAAAACGAGTTAAAGCTAGCTCCATAATAGCGACAGCGCAGGCACCACTCATAACTGGGCATCGACGCCAGCAAGGACATGGGTAGCGAGTATGTCCTTGAAGGCACACGCTCCAAGCTGCAGTCCGGTGAAGTTTTAGCGAAACACCCAGAGCAGCAGTTGAGATTTTGATCAGAACACTATGTCCCCGATAACTCAGCCTCATCAGGTTAAAAGCTGATGGCGGGTAAGTAGTACAGGCACGGGTTAGACCTCGTTTTCGGATTGGTTAACAGCAACGAAAAGCTGTGCCAGGAGAGAGCTGTCGAGCGCGTATGCTTCGAATGGGCGCGTACGGCAAATGGACGCTGTGTCTCAGGGTGGCGAAGTAAAAAGATCCAAGGACGAACTAGAGAAGTCACTCGTGCCTCGTCGTTTGCAAACTTGCCTTTGGACGACCTCAGAGTTCATGCCGTGAAGAAAGGGGGGAGCATGCCGTCCGATCAAATGCGCCGTTGTCTGTCGAACGATCTGAATGGTTTTAACATAGTAGCCCTGTAAGCCTGCTATATAGCAACAGCTATCACCGTTAACGCATCTGCTTGCTTTTTTTAAAATCGGAGCCCATGCATCGCCAGTTGTCGGCTGTTTAAACCAATGAGTTGATGGTGACATTAGATAAATCAACTTCGCTTTGCCTTAATATAGGTCGAGGTGGATGCAAGCGAAAAGCATGGCCATTCAGTCTGTTTGGGTCATCCTAATACCATAGCGCTAAATTAAGGTCGATGGGAAACATGCAGATAAGCGTTTAGGTCAAGCTGAGTCATGACGACGTCATTAATGCTGGTTGTATTGTTTGCAATGCGTATGTTACTTCAAAGTCTTGTTACTCTGACAAAGCATTATTGATTTGATATGATTTCAATATATTGCATTTCAACATTGTTTAGTTCACCTAGCTGTATTGAATCGCGCCACGTATTACATATCGAATGATATCCTTCAAGCAGAGGACGATCAACTACCTAGGCTCATTATTCTTTTTCTGTCCCCCCAATCGTCTGAGGATACAAGTGATTATGCAATAATACGCCTGGAGGCTCTTGGACCCACAAGTAATTGCGAAAACCTCTGCTGCCACTACTTCAGCGGACGCATAATAAGATACTTTGTACTGTCTTCGCCAATGAAACTTATTGTTTCTACATAACGGACAGATTTTCTGAAGCAGGCTGGTAAAAGTCAATAGGTTGTGTTCGGCCGTCTGTCGTGTTCGTCCACAGAAAAAACTGCCTCCCATCTAAACTTTATCTATATATGCCGCTGCAAACCGGCGAATACTGCCAGTGCTTACGGCCTACTTAGCTGGTTCTGATTAGACCCCGGTGGGTCCATGTCCTTAACAGCGTATTCTCTACTACGAAAATTCTTTAATCTAGTTGGTTGTCATCTTCAGTGGTCGGTCGACAGCTACGGTCGTCCGGGAAAGTCCGCTGAGAGCTATCAAAAAGAGAGAATGAAAGGCTCTATATATGTGAAGTGAGAGGAATTATTCGTCGCAGGCCTAGGGCCTTAAGGGCGTTGCTACTGCTACCACCGAGAGTATTGATGAAGAGGACCGAATGACTAATTGAAACGATGGCTATTATATGGCACATTAACAAAACCTGTGCGCTTAAAATCAATGAGACAGGACGCAGCGTTAGAAGTGATATCGTAGACCAAATAGCCATCTCGTAACCGGAAGTAGTAGCGGCATGATGCCCTATGTGGATTTTATAGCCAGAAAAGGGCTTCTTTTTGCCATAATACTTAGCCACTCCGATGATACATTTATGTTCCTTGATAAAAAGAATGGTCGACTACAGACTCTCTACATGTCGTTTGTTTGGGCAAGTGTGTGCTATATTATGGTAAAATAGACTACGGTAAAACAGATCTTTGATTAGCATTAATTAAGGTTTATACCTTCGATATAACGTGTCAAGCAATGGCACGTATCGGAGTTGTCTATGTTCAATAATGCCTACAATCAGGTAGTTGTATCTGTGGGACCTATGCTAGCTTCGACCCAATACCTTGGAGACCCCATTTCACTACTGATGTCAGAATAGTAAGGTTTTAAAACCTTACTATTCTGACATCGCTCTGTTGTAGTTGTCTGGGCACCTAGTACAGCGTAGCTGATTTTGTTGTTGCTGTTGTCGTCGTAATCCAGGCATGTGTACGACATGTTCATCCTGTTTATGAGATTTCTGGGATGTGTCGCCCTTGGGCCAACTCAAACCCAGGGAGAAAAATCAATCCACAATAATAATTAGCTATTATTATTATTTTCGGTTGATCGAGTAGCTTAGCGGGGTAATAATTAGGTCGACTAAATGCATCGGAATCCTGCCAGCCTAATACCTGCCTTCTAGACTGAAAGCTATAGTTGCTTTATATAGGTTTTCTGCTACACTCACGTATTTTTCGCACAGTAGAGGTGGATATGGAAAAAATCATGGTCACCTCTGCATGTGAAATGTCGATGGTTAGTGATGATAACGTGGGAATTACTAAATGTAACCTTCGATTTTGATGTCTCTAAGGATTTTTTCCATTGTACATGCTATTGTATATGTCGACTTGCTCCAGCCAGACCTTTCGAAAGTCAACCATATGTGGCACGTCTTCTATAATGTTTTCATACAGGAAGACTGCTTGATGCAGGTGTAGCCGCTGATCTACTAATCCATTCTAGACCAGTCTATTTCTCGGTGTGCCTTTAAGTCAGCTTCTCGGAAAAATCATTTTTGTCAAACGTTTGAGAGCGCAGGACGTTCGACGCCTTTGTGGCC
>NW_019213299.1:42955-86989 GCF_002532875.2 Varroa jacobsoni | reverse complement strand
TATATATCAGACATCCACATCAGAAAAGCAAAAATAGTTAAAGAGATCTGATACATATGGCTATCATGTTTTGATGAGACAGTCATCAGCCCACAATGGGAATAAAGAACGGAACTAGGAAGTCGTTAACCCTTTTGGTCCCAGCGCATCCACCGATAGACAAAGCCTAAGTTTTTAATCAACCGCTCCTCGACTTTTTCACCATTTTAAAGAACAGTTACCTGATTTGCTTCTTGCTAATCTTCTGAAGAGTGAAAAGAGTAATGATAAAGAGTTTTCTATTTGTGCAAAGGCGCTTTCTACACTGGGAACCGCTTTGGAGCTAATATACCATCCCGTGCTCAGGTACTGGGCCACCCTCCGCCTTTTCTTGAAAGATCCTAAGCTATCTACGATGAGATATGGGTAAATGGGGTGGCTGTCTGCCTTCATTCGAGGTCACCGGATCAGGATGGTGTTGCTGTTCATCTGACCTATTACGGCGGTGATAATAATGATCAGTGCTTGTGCGGGTAATTTTTGAGGTAATCTTTGAGCGACTGCGGCAGCTGTTTTGCTTCTCTTGACGAAGTAGTAGCGATGGCCGTAACTGCAGCAGGAGAACGATTAAGTGCAACGCGACAGAGGTGTTGCAACGAATTGACGCGATTGTAGCGCGGTTGCGAGATCTTAATTGGCAAATCACGACGACCGGAGGCGTCTAGCCAAACACAACACTTGCCTTTCTCTGATTCCGATAGGCTGATGTAATATTCGACGAGCTGCACAACACAGGGGAATGTTGGCATTCGAATTGCTACTTGATGTTCACAGTCTAGTCGAAACGCGCCATGCTGATAGTGGACTCGCACTGACGTTGGCCCACGCTCCGTCTGCACTGTCAGTGCGAACAGGAAACGATTGTCCCGCGAGTTGCGCACGAGAAAACTACCAACACGGGAACCTTTTAGCAGAAGATCGGCATCCTGCCAGCTAAGATTTTCATAATAGTATCCCGAAAGTCGTAATAGTCGTAAGGTATCACCTACCCTATGCAAATCATAGCTTTCCTGCAGACAATACTGCGGTGCAGGGAATACAAGCGACATGGCCAGATGTCTCTTACGGGGCCGCTCGTCGTGTGGGCGTTCCAAACGCTCCTCACGTGCGCTTAGAGCAGTAAGCGCTGATGCTGGGGTCGCTTGGGGAACTACAAAACTTGCAACACTTGATGACTGACCACCTTTTGTCTGCGGAGAAGTCGAGTTGCAACCGATACTTGCAGCCGCTGCCACGCCTGTCGCAGAATGATGATGGTGGTTGTGGTGAAGTTGCGCGCTGGTCAGGACACCACCGTCTCTGCATCGTCCCTTAACCAGTTGCTGGGCCACTTTATGGGCCGGTTTATTATACGGCAGATTGAATGGTACCAGTGGCCCGGCAAACGGGAGTGAACCGCCGAGAGAGAAACCGTGCGAATTCCGATGTAACGAAGGTGAAGAATATGAACTGACGAGGGACAAAGACATCTTGAAGCCGAAAGATGAATGACACGGTGGTCACCACAGGCAGGCAAAGGCCACTGTAAAAATAATACATATTTTTGAATTAGAAATAGATAATTTACTACTGATATCATTAACAATGATAAAAATAATAAGAGACACTGAATAGCTTGAAATCGAACAGAGTAAGAATCCGATTGCCGGCTATCATTAAGCCAAGTTCGCAAACTAGGATATGCATAAGACGTTTCTATAGAAAACCTAACTGCTCGTCCGTTGAATCGCCACAGCCGCTTCGGCTTCTTCCCGGAAAACGCTGAGATGATCAGAAGCGTATGAAGGGCTGGCTGGGCGACACTCTTCTTATAATCAGAATTGCGCTTATTCTGAGATCTGCTCAACGAATAGCGAAGTCAAAAGTAAATTTGGTCTCAAAAATGGCCGTAAGATGTTAAAACATAGAAACTAACTATGAGACCGACCTGTGTTTTTACCTTATCATAACAAAAATCATTTCGAAGAAAAAATGAATGCATACTCAATTCCTTGAAACTTAAAGATTAATATTATTATTATCTAACATACTTTAAGTTTCGATCACGAAAATGCACTTCTCTGCGTTTTTCTTTCGGGACTTTCTTGGTTGTATCGATAGGAATCCTATAGAAGTCACTGCGACAACGTGTTTGGTTACCTTATGGTTATAGTTTTAAGAACCCTATTGGAAAAAAATTATTACTATCAGAGAAATTCTTCAACTCATTCATTAACGCCAAAGGTCATCGCGCCGCGCACACAGGTAACCTGGTCTCTGTAGGACTCTAGCAGACCGTCATTCACAGGTATGCTGAATGACAGCTAGACTCAACAACAGCAGCAACAGTCATTTCGAAGAAAAGCTTCCCTTGACGAATGCTCGTATTGCATCCTCCTAGAGCCATAACCCTCTCACAGATATATGCTGTGTGTTATGTCCGACATTCTTTTGACAGCACCCTTGGGCTTAGTTGTTCAAACGTGCTTCCATAATAGGCCAACAACGTTGCAGATGGCCTAGATTCTTAAGAAAGCGGCGTTTAACATCTATTCGAGGCTCCTGTTATTCGGCTCTTAACTGAAGCGAAAACTGATAAAAGAAAAAAACACATATTGAGCAGGGGGTTGTATTCAACTACGCAATACGATACACAATCATCACACTTTACCAAGCATTATGTCGTGAATGATTTAGATTGATTTATAAACGGGTGTAATAATCCAAATTCTAGAAACTAGATCAATGCCATTACTTCCATGTCCCACATGATCGACGATACGCGTCGAGTTAGACCCACGCTGCAACAAATGCCGCGTTGTGGTTATCATAGTGGTTACACGAATACTAAGCCAACCGGTTACCGCTTTGGTGTCTCTACATGGGCCTAAATGAGGTGACATATTCTTGGAGGCCTGAACAAGCTTATACATTAAATTGTCTACACATTTCTCTGAACACAGACAACAATAAAGAAGCAAGGAGTGATGAGAAATAGAACTAATACTTATAATCAAGAAAGGGAACACGGTTATAGCTATTCTTATTCTCGAATCATTAAATGCCTGTAGTACTGACGGTAGGGTTAGAACAGACTAAGCTACTCATATTTGGCAACAGAGAGAAATACAAAATCTCAAAAGCATCTTATGTTACCTACAGATCATAAGGAGATCAGCAACAGTAAAACAAGAGTACGACTTATAAGCCTTGCTGTTATCCACATTAGAAATCCAAGCGGTTCTGTAGCCTCACAGTAGATGTAGAAATGAAGAGAAAGCCGAGACAGATTTATTACAGAAATTACTAAGAACCACCATCATTATTACTGTTGCTGCCGTTATTACTGTTGGATTACAAGATGCTACAAATTAAATTATTTATAAGGCTAAATTTGTCTACAATATAAAGAAGTCCGTAAGTAAAGGCCATAGTTAGACATAGCCCCACATCGCCAAGCAGATATTTAGAGGAGAATTATTCCTCAAAAATCTTAATCTAAACCGTAGATACTTCATGGATACTATTACTTATGCTTCTGCTAACCATTCGTTGTATGCTCATAAGTTTCTAGGCCCACGCCCACTAAGAGCGTGAAGATTTTGAGGATACCTAGCTGTCTTTTGTCGTATGTCTATTATACTTTTAAGGACGGCGACGAAAATGCAAAGACAACGAAAAATAAAAAGAGCGCTACTCCGGACTATACTCTTCTATGCTTCATGAAAACGCGCGCTAAGGTAGCTGCTGTTACTGCTCGATCGTATTCGTTTTGTTCGCGATATGGGCCACTGATATCGGGACAAATGTTATCCTTCGAATTGGAAGTCACCCAACACTATTACAAATAAGAGTAGAACCTGTTAGTACGGTAATTACTGAACAAACCGCAATTTAAACGGCGGCGTACTATTGTTGTAATTTGCAAGCTTGAGAAGATCATCCAGACTGTAGTAATACACTTACTAGGTCATTCCCGCATTCATTTACGAATCAATTAAAACTAAATTTTTTAGTTGAAAGGAGATGTTCATTTTCGATAGTAAATTCACTCGCTATCTAACGACCGCATCTAACGTAATCAAGTTCTACTGACGAACGAACTCAACCTCTGAAATGACGAGGGCGCTAAGAACACACCGACACGCTGAACACGTATGTAAAGCATAGCAAACATATCTACTCATTGATAACTGGTCAACAAATCTGCATTCAAGATGTGCGAGTATAGACGGACACTACGCTGCACACTCGATTCGTCCAATGCCACGGCTAATACCTGTTGGCCAGTACTTTAGATTCATTTCTGAGAATATAGTGCCATCTGTTACTTGTGCCAATAACACCAACTGCTAAAAATTTTATCGCATGGTCTTAATTCAGGATAACTGCAAAGCTCATTCTATACTACTGAAAGCATACATTTACGGCCCACACATTTCCCATAATGTAATCCTGCACGACCTTTCGCATTTGTACGTTGGTGGGTACTGAACGGTAGTCCTTTCCACTACTTAACATAACCAATCATTATAGTAATACGTAGAGCGAGCATAAAACATGGCACATCAACAAAAAGATATGGCAAGTTGTTTGTCCTTGTGTGTTGTCGGACCACTTTTCTTAAACCTTGAGTCGGCTTTCAATAGGCACCTTCACCTATGGGGAGACCAATCGCCATAAACCTTTCGCTGCTTGAGACCACCCGTCCACTTAACAATTACCGTCTAACCTAACAAATGCGCATCCATTGTGAAATCTTGTTATCATTACGTATCTATCTATCCATGAAGACGAAACCTACCGATGACACAATCACAGTCGTATTCCATAGAGCATAAAAGCACACAGTAATTCACAGTAATCCTAGTGCATGTAACAGCGAATCCTGTTTCGCACAGCACAGCGCTGTCTTTCGACTGCAGCCAGCTTGAACTGGTTGCTCGCGGTTGGCCAGACGAACATTTTGTGGGCCAGAGGGCGCCCTCGTTTGTGACGACACAACCCTGTGGAGAGGGCAACACGTGAGCAGCTCCGGGAAAGGACGGGGCCACATAACGCCCTCGTTATGTAGTTCATTCTGTATATCTGTGTATATACATGGACACAGTGGGTGAACTGACTGCCTGCCGAATTGATCAGTTGTGTGTGTGTGCGTACCTAATGAGTTCTAGCGTCAGCGCATGGTCGTTGATGTGTGTGAGTCGATGCAAATGTATATATGAGACTATCTATCTATCCAGCAGACTGAATGTTGTAAAGAGCGGACGGGTTGTTTGCTTCTGTGACGACTGACTACTGCCTGGCCGACTGGATATCGCCGAGGCCTTTGACGCCATTTCAACGGAACTGAACGGGTCTATTCGATTCTGCTAACTGACGGTTGACGGCGATACCAATTGCGGCTTAATAATTTGCATGAAAAAGAATTAAACGTAATTCACTAAAGCGGCAAATTCATGTCGGTTGAAAAAAATACGTACACTTAAAAATATAGATGATTCAGATAACAAGTTGATTTAGTTCTGGTATAAAATAAACCTTAGCATTTTTGTCCGACTCTAATTAGCGCATAATATAGTTGTTTTTAAAAAATATTGACTAAACATTCTCTAGATTCTAATATAAAAAGATAACATTTCTGCTAGCCCAAGATTGACTAAGGATTAATTAATTATAATTACGTCAGCTATGACATATTTCGGTCAAACCTCATTGATCATAGATCTATGCAACACTTAATGGCCCACATCTAGATCTAGTCCTTCACTGTTACAAGCGGTAGTCGTTGCAGAAAATGAGACGTAAACAATACTTCTCCCAGGGGATAAAGCAAACTTAATGAACTGAAGGCTAAATTGAATTTCACGTAAACGTTCAGAAATGAAAAAAGTGAAGGCAGTAAAGGTACCTTGTAAATATCCGACCTATCGTTTAGGATGTCGATGCAACCTGGACCCATCTCTGTTCGAGTTTCCCACGACAATGACTTGCACTATAGCTAACTATACGGAAGTCGACAGTCGGAAGGATTGTGTCCATTACTTTTGGGTGATCAAGACCTTAGCTATTTTGCCATAGGTAGGATAAAGGGACCATTACTGCATCGGTTCTTTGATTCACCACGAGAATTCAAGGAAAAAGCGAAGAGCCAACTGAAAGGAATTAGGTTTGATAGGCATAGATGACTATTCTTTTTGTAAAAAGTCAGCCTGAGTCACTTCTCCTTAACTTAACTATTCAAGCAGTGCTCGCAAAAGCCGCTCAACAACTCCGTTGTAGGCATTTATTTCAAGTCCCCTGGCATGACTTGTTATTCCCGTATTATAAATATGGAAGAATCGGTTTCACATCTGTGAGCTCGTCGAACTACAACTCCGCTAACATAAATTTCAAAAGCTGGAAGAGGGTATATGTTTTTCTTTTCTTTTAAAATTAATAGCACTTTCTACCCACGATCAAGTGCGCTCTTTGTCAAGATGTACATATTGACCCTTCAAGCGCGTTATCAAAAACACGCTCCAGACACATATGAGCAAACCGCATACTTTTAAAAATCAATTTCGATAGATATGTTAAGCCTAGACGGGTTTAATAAAATAACTTGTAAGGGCTCGTCAATATTCAAATACATCAGTTTAATAAACATATCACTCACATCAGTGATAAATTAAGAGGGCCGTAGCATATGCAGTCTTTCTTGGACAGTATGGAAAGCCTTTTCGTAACGAGCTTGCCTACCTACTAAATTTGCTTCACAATTTGTCTCTGCTTCTGTGCAAAGAACGCCGCTCGACTATCTCCACAATAGGAATTCCATTGAAGGTTTAAGGTAGACTTCACCAAGCACTTCCTCTCGAAGTGTTAAATATGGCTATAGGCCGCACTAAGCTACTTACAAGTATAAGCAAGCCAACGAAGGAAGGGAAATAACAAGAAACTGACTATCGTCGGGCTTTTGGAGGAAGGCGCAGTAACATCATCGCAACCAGCGGCGGCAGATTCAGCTGTGAGTTCGATCAAATACCGGCGTTCTGGTTGCCTTTGAGGAGAGAGTGGCACTGGATTGCACGTTGAAGCCACGGAACTCTACTTCTTTGAACAGACAAGGCGACTGCTGGTTGTTCAAAGCCTCGAATCGCTTCGAAGATAAGAAAGAAAGAAGACCAGTGGGAAAGATGAGCACTGAATCGGAGACCGAGTCCGCGAACGATACTGAACAAGTGGTCGCTGTATCGGGAAGAATATCTCATTCTCAGTAGCCAGAACGACCTTCTAGCGAAGCAAAAATTAGCCAGTCAGCTAGACAGGAAAATGCGGTATATACGACAAGCATCCGTGACCGAGCGTAATCAAGAAAAACAAGGATTTGCTCCATTCTGGTTATTCAGGCCGTGTCGGCATCGGCTATGGCAGTGTACGCTATCTCTTTTGCGGATGCTGGAAACATAGGCAAGCTCAACGTAGTAGTTTCACGATAGCAAAATTACTATTGAGACACGCGCAAACTTATTTTAGCTTATCTGTTTGTGTCTTTCTGAGGTACACACTTGTTGGATACTGTGCGAAATTATTGCTTATTCACAAACTACAGACCGGCAGGCTCAAAATGGCAGACTTCTTGAACGATGCGGTTTACGGACATTTTTGTAGCTCCTAGATCAAAATGCATGCAATATTATAAGTATATATAATAAATTATAATAATTTATTATTAGGAAGAAAGGTTAGAGAAACCACAGATTCACAAAGCACAAAAACATTATGAATACAGCTACATCGACAAACATAAAACTATAGATCATTACTATAGCTATTGATGATGCAGTAATAGCGGTTGCTGTCATGAATAGCGCACTAGTCGGCGTATTGCTATATGTGAGCCCGCCGCCTATCTGTGCCCAACTGCTGAAACAAAAGCACTGCTGTTAGCTATAGCGTATGAATATTGAGAATAAAATTAAACTTTTTATTCTTACATATATAATACAACGAAGGATGATGTAAGAGGTGCTAATTCTGGGTTAACCTCTCAAACCTAGCTGTTGGTTGAAACGGCACACCATATGTTGCCGGCTTCGATCTTATCCCCGAACGAAGAGATCCGGCCAAGCGTTCTTCTACGTATTTTTAGCTCTTCGTCTTCTTTTATTTTTTAAAAAGCCAGCTTCCTACAACCCACGGCGGCTGGCCGCCCGACTAGCCTCCCTTGTTTACTACTACGGAAAGGTCTCCATCTACATACGTGTATGCATAGATAGATATACAGTCAGATTCCCCTCCCCCACTGAGCCAACGACGGCTGGACGCCGAGCGTGCTTTTTCGTTCGGCCATACGCTCGTTGGTTGTCTAGTCGGTTGATCGCTTCTTATTGCTGCAGCTTCGCTTCCGCGAAACGATGGTCAGTGACGCGTCTTCGGGGAAGTTCTGTGACGTCTGTTCTCACGTCAAGACGCCAGAGTTACCGGAGCTGCTGTTGATTTCTGCTGTTGCCTTTGGGACAACTCTGCGAGCATCTGTCTGCCTCGAGGAAGCGGTGTCGCAAGAACCATCGATTACTGCTGACATTGCTACCAGTCAGTGATACAGTGACGACACTATGTGACTATGTGACCATTGAGATTTGCGACCAGCTTTGATTGAAATTTAAATTCGACAAAGAACCAACGACTTTCTCTTGCCAAAATGCATTCACTCCAAAGATAACTTTTTGACCGAAGTATAATCGTGGTTGAAAAACTGTCAGCTCACAGTTATTGTTATCGATTACTAACCCGCGTTTTGCTTAGCATTAGGCAAGCCTCTGCACGTTTCAGCATTGCAAGAGCACAGTTATAACCACAAAGATTGAGGATGGATCGAGAAGTGTGGTCTAAAGTTTTGTCGTACCGAGTAAAGTCGTACCAAAACCTATTTTACTCGGTTACAACAAACACTTTTACCAAAGCTAGAGTCTGCCAAAACTCTTACCAAAGCTAAACTGCTCGATTCGCTTTTTTTTATTTGGATAATTTATTTGGATGTGTATTTAACCAGCCGAAACAGGCAAAAACCACATTGAAAACGATTAGTTTGCATGCGTTAATTCGCACCTCCTAGGCTCTAATTGTTGTCAGCTGTTGTTACTGGTCTAAGCGCATCCCTATCCTTTAGTAGAGCTAACAGAGTTTCTACTATGTTGCAAGAAACAAACTTATGGCAATCTGCACGTTTCGCTTGCATTTCTTTTTACATACTGGGTATGCGGCATTGTGCTAAACGAACAATGAAAACGAGAAAAAAAATGCATTATGAAATACATAGATATTTCAATCAAAGTCCTAAAACGTAAACAAAAAATTTTTCCAAGTAGCTATGGATCAGACACACGCACCCGATTCACCATAATCTAGGACTATAGAATGGTGAAGTTCAACGTTGAATCAAAAGCTGCAGTGAAAAATGTCCTTTCATCGACACACCTCACATATGTATATGCGCAGTGCGGGAATTTTCTCGAGAAACTTACTTATTGAACTCTCGCTTCTCCAGTTTACTCACAGATGTACTAGTACTTTTACGAGTATGAAGTGATATCAAGCTGTCGAGTCAATTAAACTTTTGAAATTTTCTATTGCTTAGATGCCACGCTTAAGTACAACATGTTATAATTGATCTAAACTTTTTACTTCTGCCTTTTTTATTTAGCACAAAGCCATACTTGAATATGACTTACATAAACAAAGCGAGTTATGTGAACAGATGAAGTCTGGGTCGGCATAATACGCAGGATGTCTCAAGTTCAAGTTTTGTAAAGAAAAGAAATCCTAATAAATGGTGTGTTTATTTTATACGGGGTAGTGCTATATTATTTAACCACTAGATGCTAAAATTTATGAGAAAACTGACATCACAGACATCCCTTGCGGGAGTATTTGATTGCGTAAAAATCGCTGCCTCTATCACTGTATATGGCGATCTTAATTTTAATTTAATATAATAATAATAATAAATAACTTAAGCAAATTTAAGCTGATTGAATGTCATCAGAGAATGAGAAGTTTAGAGGCAAATGTATCGTTTAATACTGAAAATCAATGCTCGGTGTTCAAATTTCTGTTTTTCGAAAACGAGTACAGTACTCGAATTGAAAAATGGTGAAAACACTGGCCAAAGAGGCCTTTAAAGAAACAGCAGTTCTCTATTGGTGCAATTAAATTGGGAAATCGAAGGTCACAGAAGGGCGGCTACATCTAAGGGTTTGAAACAGGAAGACGAGTTGCTATTATCACGCAAACTTCTAGTCCATGGTGACGGCGTGCAACCCGGGCGTTTTTTCACTGGTAGTTGTTGGGCAAATTAGAACCGTTTTATATTACACGTGTTTTCGTCTGCCTTGGGTTTACTTGATCTGTTGTTCTTCGTCTTTTGCTTTAGCGTTTTCGCTACAGATTCATAACATTTGCTTTGGAAAACCTTAGATTGAGCCAGAGAAAGAACATTGTGAACGCTCTGTGTCGTTCAGAAGCATTCGTGGTCAGGGTAACTCGCTCCTTCATGTGAAATCCTGAAGTGTAGTTGTCTCCTTCGTAGTCATCGAACTTTCAATTTCTATTCTTAAGATGAGTGCACAAAGAGAGAAGAGTGCACAAGAAGAGTGCACTGTTTTTTTTTGCTAAAAGCGTATTTTCTCAGTATTCTTGCAAATCTTTAAAATTTCACAAATACGCTCACCTCGGAGGTACAAGCTAAACGAAAAGCCTTGTTTTTCGAGACTAAACTATATCGTTGCCTGTAAACCCATTCTCTGATGGCACTTAATCAACTTAGAGTCGCAAAGAACCACACCTGCCTTAAGTATTAATTAGATTTTGCCTGCCATCGGTTAGCTTTAAAGTTGTTTAGAACTGTTGACTAGCTAATCAGCTTCGAACAATCTAACAGAAGTAACAAAACTAATAAATGAAGTTATAAGGATTAATTTTTAACTTGTAAAATAAAGTTAATTAAACATCTTTCATTTAGTTGACGCCCTAGAAATATTTGTGTAAAACTAAAATTATTGCTCTTATTTGATTTGGCCAAAGCATCGAAACACTAAAACAAGCTTCAGTTCTGGTATACCATAACATATCGTTCTTCGACACAACCGAGGGTTTTGGTAGAATATAAAAAGCAGTCAATTTTTTAGCTAGAGGTATATAGTGATAATCTACCTAGCGGTTATTAACCATACCACATGTTTAATATAGACGAAAAAAGTATAACACATGTATTCGGGTTAGTGCTCTTGCAATAGAATTTAGAGTATAGGGTTTTAGTTATTTGAACGCGAAATTTGGGAATCATTCTATTTGCACGAAAGTGCTCATCGCTAGATTATTAGGGTCGCCTAGCCTAGCGAGCTTTCTTTATTATAGGGAAACTGAAGAGTTTCGTCCGCGGAACTGCGTTCAAATTTTCTTCATTTTATTTCGAATCTTTTTTGTTAATTTAATCCCTTTGTCGGCTCAAAATAACCGGTATTCTCCAAAACATATATTACTCTTTTCCGTCGGTACCAAATGTGTTTGTTGGATGGTTAGTGGTTTCTATTGGCTTAATTTTAGGCTAAAAATGAAGCTTGATAATTTTTTTATTATCTAATTTTTTACGTATAGGATTTTCAACCAACTGACAGCAAATATTGCAAAAAAAAAGACTTTCGTTTATGAGAACTAATTTTTTCCTTCATGTAAGCTACAGTTGCTGTACAATAACGTATGTCAGAATATTTAGCGTATCACATAGTGAATCATATTTTCATAAATTATTGCGACTACTGATAAAACTATGCATGTGGGCCCCATTATTTTATTAAAACAAATGCTTAGTTCATTGAGCTCAGTTACCCCTTAAAGGATTGACCTTGCATTATTGAAACGTCCTAGATATTGAGAAGAAAGAGAAATGTAAAATCGTTGGTGTTTAAAGTGGCCTCTTCGGGTGCAGTTAGCCGGGCCGCTTCTAATATAGGTCGCCAACCTACTGAGTCACTGACTTAGCCAGCCATTCGCTCTGTTAGCTATTCATCTCCGGCAAATTCACTATTGACGAGTTTAAGGTTTGCCTCGCCCGTGTACATTCAACTGGGCCTAGTGGCGGTGGTGGCCGCCTGTGGGCCGACTGGCCGATCCCTACTTCCCAGAACAATGCTGCTGTGAATCCGGCGCTGTTGGCGTAACTTTTGCTTTTAGTCGAGGTACTGGTTTCGTGTGAGGGGCACCTTCACCGACCAAAAGTTCCTTAGCTTGTTTGGGAAGGAGCTTGCTCATAGCTAACGCTATTTAAGAACTACAGTAATTGAGGAGAGCCTTCGCACAATATCTTAAGATGATGACCTACATACTTCTTTTTTGTTGGCTGTTTTATTGAATTATTATGGTGATGACTTCAATTTATTTATTACATCTATTTTTTTTAATTTTCAGGGTGTTAATTTTATGCTAATAAAGACCAAGCATATTTCCAACGTGTCCAAAAAAATCGGCTATTAGGTAGCCTAAAATCTCTGTGTGGTGAATATGACAATATGTAATGAAGAATGGCTAATAAATAACTCAGAGCCATAGCCGAGCAAAAATTACTTAAATTTGGATGATTGTATACAAACAATCATCTTAAAATCCAAATACGGGTCCTTTCAACTTGCGTTTTCTATCTAAAATGTTTATCCTCATTTTATTTCAAAATAAACTATTACATTTCGTAAATGAATAAATCTGAAACATCCAGACTTTGATAAGCATTCGAAAACAAAATATCTTAAAGCTTCAAATGTCTGATAATTATATGTCAACTTCTGTTGGAAGTTTCAATTACGTAAACTGATATGACTTCCTAAGTACTGGAAATCTTTCTAAGTACAGTAAAGTGATTTTGGTGATCGCGTAACTCTTCGTGAAACTCCTATCACTTAATAGTATCATATAACGTGCAGGCAAAATCCTATAGTGATGATGTAGCTATTTTTTCATATATAGATTACTTTGATTGAACTATATCGTGAGACACTTAGGAGCCTGTGTAGTGGTCAACAATGAAACGTATAATCAACGCATAGGCGTTAATTCTGAAACTGTCCCAAACGACCTAACACAAGGCAGCTCTTCTGTTAATTTCACATTTTCAAATACAAATATTTTGCGACACTAATTCGTGTAAGCGAAAAGGTCGGATATTGTGCATAACTAACATTGTCCAGCTTTTATTTTAAAACAACCTATATTTCTAAGTTTACGCACTGTTTGATTATGCAATATCATGCAGGAAGGATAGAATCAAAAGCGTAAACCTACGAAGTATTCAAGTTGTTTTAGCCTTAACCAACTCGATATTAGACATGAAGTCTAAAACGATTTGGCAGTGCCCCGGAAATAGACTTTTACAAAGTTGTCATAACGGGATTAGTTTGCCACAGACAATCTTTCAAAACCCTTGAAAACGTCGTTTGTATATGGGAAGAGGAATATTGAATGGGCAGGATAGTATAAAAGTTTCTCGACAATTTGAAAAAGTCTTGACAGTTTGAAGGCATTCACTTAATTTTTTTTTGCTTAATTTTCTACGCTTTCCCTTCCGTTACTTTAATAGTAATGTAGAGACTTCTGTCCTGTGTTGCATATCAACATGTAATGTTTTCGTCTTAAGCCTAACCTAGAGGTAATATCGGATGCAAAACTCACAACGCAGGTTTCAAGTACGCCTTCAGGAGACTTTGAAATGATAAAAAGATTACCATTGTCATCTCACTTTATGAAATGCTATATTTAGAGGATACGTTTACCATACCACGAACTTTCTGAAGCTACGCTGTAAACCAAGGAGTACTGCTGAGACACCTTTCAGTATTGCCGTGGAGGCCTTGAGACGCGTGTGCACGGCACGATAGGTAATAGACCTAACGAGAAACAAAAAAGCTACTTGTGTCCACCTTTTGAGCTATGGGCTGTAGCTGATTTTGTAGCCAGTGGGAGGAAATTGTTTACGTACTCTTATGATGAGCTCAAACTATTTCAATCGCGATTTAGAAAATCCTATTCATTCATTCTCTATTTTCTGCCCCAATCGTGTAAACGGTTTTTTGCGGATATTTATTGCTCTGTTTTTGCTACACTTCGAACCGAACCAGTCGATGAATGGTTCAGAATGATCTTTGAACGCAATGAACCGCGCTCCGTATCTCACATATACTTTACCTGAAAAAAAAAGTGTATTCCAAAAATATTTTCGTTCATTATTTCACGGCGGATTAAGTTATGATTCTTTTGTCAACACAAATGATTTACGAAACACAGTTCACGTTTTGTACAATAATCGCATTTACTGTACAAGTTATAACTGTATGTAGAAACACTTTCAATTTTGTATCCGCTCAAAAAGTATCTCTAAAGGTTAGAAGAGCGATAAAGAATCAAGACAAGTGAGAAATTGAAGATTTCAAAATATTTTTATAAATCGATTCACAACGCAAAGCGATTTTTAACACTTTTCTAGCTGAGGCTGCTTCTATTTCTTTTGTAGCTGAGGTATAAGACAGGTATCTTCGGCAGCACCAGGAAACACCCACCTTCGTAGTTATGTCCTCAATTCTTAACACAATTTAATAGTTTGTCTATGGCTTGTTAACAAAACTGATTTGTCCAAAACTCGTTTTGCAGTTCTTTTAAATATATCTTAAACTCTGCTCAGTAGAATTTGGAAGTGAACGAGTTTTACCTCCTTTGGCGACTTTAAAGAATATCCTATTAATATTACAATTATTTTTTAGCAAGAATTCAAACTTCTTAGAGCTGCTATTGTTGCAATAAGTAATAATGCTGTGTGTAGGAACACTTTAAATCCATGTTACTGTTACTGATAGCAGCTTCCGCGCTATTAAGTTGTACTTCATTTATTTAAAAACATGAAAAACTTACACAAAGGTGATCGACGAGAAGAGAAATGTTATTTTCATCTGTTTTATTCGCAACCAATCTTTTTCCACTGTAAGAGGAATGAGAGATACCTTAGAGTAAAAATAAATAATGAAACGATTGAATCAACGCTTATTCCTTTTGAAGCGAGAAGAGGCCAGGGTTAGTGTGATCTTGTCGACACTTTTCATCCGAAATCTCTTTCAGAGATGCCAAAATTTATCATTCTACGAACTACGAACCACGAGCTCCTCTCTGAAACCAAATTCCCCCTCTGAACAGTAACTTCCCTGCAAGAGAGACAAAGGCATCCTCACCCCAAACTCGTTCAACGAAATCGTGCTTTTCACCATTCCACAATTGGTTTGGATCTACGAATTGCCTGCTAGCAGTCAGTATCTAGCTAATGATATGAAGAACCGCTTGGATGGCATCACATATAAATAGAATGTTTCAGAATTACGACAACCTGGATTAATAATTCAGAGAGATGGAGGCGTTAAAACGTAAACAACAACCACAATGAAAACAAAACTATACGCTATGGAAAATAATTTACCAAGAAAATGGATACGATAGAAACCTTTTACAAATATCCTACGGTGCTTACAGTAACTCTAAGATGACTGTGACAGTTGTCATAGTTCCTTCGTTTCGGCTGTACTCTTATCTAGATGGGTTTGTGCATAGACCAGATTGCCGGATTGATTTAATTCTGATAGTTTCTTTGTTATCTTTGAACCTTTATTTTAAGGATAAAAAATATGGATACATTTTACTTGATTTTATTAATGGAGCAGTATTTTGTCGTTTTTTCCAATAGTACGAAGGAATCTATTCTTTGACTTCTCGCAGGTCTGAATGGTGTGTATCGTCCACTTCGCATTGTACTTGTTGAAGCGGGTGGATGTTTAGAATTAATCACGAGAAAGAAGGATCTTTTACCCAAACCTTTGACTGATGAGTACACCTCATTATAAACAGGAAAAAATACATTCAGGCAATTCTATACAATTAATGCCGGCTAATGGATTGACGTATATACCTTACTTCCAGTTACTAGTGTGCAAAATATCGAATGTCTGACTCCCAGCCTAAATTTTGGGCGAAGTGCAAATTTGGCTTACCCGGGGGCAAAGCTGTCTCATTTAGGGCTTAGAGTATTCGCGGAAGATTAGAATCTCGAAAAAATGACTGAGTCCTATCCAACATACATAGTATGTAAACTCATACCGTATGTGAAACACTGTATAATTTCACATACTACGTATTTGCCATGACAGTTAGATACGCTTCTTATATGTTCAGAAATCGGTATAGTTGATATTTTATACTACAAACAAACCTAAAAAGATTTACCTTTTATTACTTTATGAGTGCAATTTAATTTGGAGGGCATTCTATATTAACGCATACATTTTAACGCTCATAATATGTGCTACCTCTCAGAACAAATCAAATTAACAGTCCTATTCTAATTGCGTCTTGAACACCTAATTATCATTTTTAAGGCCCCGAAAACGTTTTGTAGCACGATGATGATTCACTGTAAAATTTTCAAATAAATTGATAAGATAAAGCTGCGTTTTTATGCGAAAATCGCCTAAAAGTTCAAATCGTTTCTATGTGTTATTGACTGTTACATGATACTTATTAATAAACAACACCTGTTACCATAAATAACATAAATAAAAAAAATTTCGGAAACAAACGAACATCGGAAACGTCATAGCCATCTAGAAATGAGCCATTACGATTAATGTAACTAACGTAACAGGTTGCTAGACCTGATCCGAATGTTATTGATGTTTACTACTTGTGTTATTGAATAGTATTTGGAATTTGTTAGAAATGCAGCAGCAACTTTTGAATCCTAATTTATATTGCCTTATGCATTGAAGTAGAAATTGGTGCAGCAAGTGCATTATTCTACCACTAAATTGAACTGAATTACTGCTCTAGTTTGCAGGTAACGAAAAGCGACTGTTAGAAAGATGAATCCTGTATCCATATACATTTAATTTATCCGTTAGCTTTGCATAAATGTTGCATAACGTATATCGTCAAATATGGCCCTTGTGCTTAATAACATGTCAGTGTCATTTCAGGATGGCACTCGATACTTCGCACTATTTGGGCAGCCGGAATCGTGGTTTTAAAATATACAAGGTAGTCGCAATACGATCAGATTACAGCCTTAATAGGCGTCGCACAGCCGATGACAATAGATAGCTGACGACCTATACCAGGTTAAAAAGTGTAAAATAATGTTTACGTTTTTATTTTTCTTTTATTTTTTATTTTTACTTGTTATTATGCTGATTATCAAACGCCAGCTTAAGCTTAATGTACAGATGATTCCTCTTTCTCGCACAAACACAGGAATCATTTTCTAGTAGATAAAATTATTCTAGGTAGTCATATGATCTTTAGGAGCTACATCTTTTAATTGTCACGTGTAAGACAACGCCAACAGGAAGTTTACTACAGGCGAACTGCATATGACAAAGAAGAGGCTACAATCTTCTTAAAACTCTTTCTCGAACAGCTAACATGCTTCGACAATACTGGTCTGTAACGATTGATAAACGGGGAGCCAGAATTTGTTGAAAGCAAACGTTTATATAAAGTACGTGTGCCCCAAAAGAGAATAGAGACCATTTAGCTGAACACAAGATAAAATGTTTGTAGTGGGTAGCGTGGGGTTCTACGGTACTCGAAACAGAAATAGAAAAAAGTCCTATAAGCTATACAGTAATGCAGATATAGTAAATTATACACAAATATTTTTTCCTGTAGAAGGCCATCTGCGCCACATCAAGCTGAATAGGTCTCTGATAGGAGCAATATGAAGAAATAATAATAGTGAAAGAAGGTACAAAGACGACACAGGGGTAATTACCGCTATAAAAAGAATCAAAAAGCGAATATCTCCCTCGTGCTTTCTATTTTCGCCGGATCTCATTTACAGGTTTATTTGATCATGTGATCGTTAGCGTTTTTGTAGCGTTAGTGTAGCCTTTGCTCGAAGTATCGTGCGAGGACCACCTTGCACTTAATTCGTTTCAGTCATATTCGAACACGCCTCCACAAACGCATTTACCATGCTTAATTGAACTAGCGACGGATTATATAGAATGGAGACCGCGATCAAAATAGGAATAGTTTCAAAGGCTTTAGTTATCACCTCATGCATTGTTTATGCTTGGGCTCCAACAAATGACACAATGACGGATTTCAAAACAGCAGTAATCACGTCTGAAAAAAAAATGGGAAACGAAAAAAAAATGTTTCTCTGGTTATAATGGTGAACCTGTCTATTTTTACTCTCGCTGCTTCGTCCGCTTAACATATTATTCCTTTCTTATATATTGGCATAAATATGATATATGACGGAAAGGGAAAACATTTGTATATCGACGAACACAGATGATATGATTACAGCGATTCTAACTCACGGTTGCAAAATGTTGCTCATTTTCATAGAGAAAAATTTTCTAAAAAGAAGAGCTTATGTTAAATACGCAGCAAAGAAGTTTGCGATTTTTTTATGTTTTGTGATTTTTTTTTTACAAATAACGCTGTATATAGGTATGCATTAGCATCAAATTTGGACATCCACTTGTGATTTGTTTGTGGTATAAATAAGAAAAAGCATAACATCCTATTATCTTTCTTCACCCATTTATATTAAAGGAAATCGAAACTACAAACAGTCTGGAGTCATATGATTTCAGATTCAAATTTGAATTTGGCTCTAAGAACTGATTTTAGGAAATGGCTATAGAATATTCTGAGGTTGTTTAAGGGAATAATTGTTTTTATGCCATACATTTTTGTGCTATACAATTAGTGTTTCAGATCCCGCGCTTCACAGGTGGGCAAATTCAGATATACGTAATATCTGAAATTGATACAGGTTGTGTTTGTATGCGGAGTGAACTTCTTAATCAAAATATGATACTTTTACTAATCTCGATGAAGGTATGTTTTTTTGTTTGTCTAGCTTTGGGCTTTCTTCGACTGATCGCCCGTAGCTTTGCCAATGCGTTTGACTAACATCTGGATGAAAGTTCACTTCAAAAAGGATGAAAACAGTCATAACGGAAAAGTGCTTCGTCATTAGACATTGATCAAAGGTCGGCCTTTATCCAACCCCTACACGATGGACGAAGCTTCGACAAAACAATAAGCAAAACCATTTTATATTATTCCAAATCGACAGGATTCGGCATTTCAAATGAATATGCGGCTGCAGAAAACGATAAGCAGATTTCAGCAATGTATAATGGAAAATATACAGTAGGCAAGACGGTGCGGATTCTAAAGTTAATGGACACCATTCAAAAATGCACCTCTGGTAAATTCTTTCTTCTCAGTAAGGTAGCTGGCTGAAAAATTAAAGTGGGATAAACTGTTTTATTACCGATTTTTAATGGAAAACGTATATGACGTATATGCCATTTACCATAAAAGTCAGACTGAGGATGCTAAAACCTAAAGAGTCACTTAAAGTTATCTGCTCATCAGATTTCTTAGTAATAAAGCAGCAGATCATCTTCAGTTTATCTAACGATGAAATTTTGTAAATTAAATTTTCGGTAATAATTTTTACTCTATGTGTAATGCCCAATAAAGCTAAATGTCATTTTACCGTTTGGAAGGGCGAGCGCACTACTAAGTTTACTTGCTTGTTCTGTTAATTGTACAACCATAGATAGCTAAAATATACTTAAGACTCGTTTCCGAGTAAGCGCAAAGTTAAACACGTTAAGTTACTATGTATGAAGCGTTATTAACCAAAAGACCAACAAGTCTTAATACACTCTTTGGTAAAGTCTTTGGTAGTTTCAGGTTCCAGGTTGAAGCCCTAATAGAGGTAAATAGAAGTTCTTTCAGATAAGTATGACCGTTACAACTGAGACTTTTCGTACATATAAAACATCTGCTTTTTTATATACAGTTTTAGAAAAAAAAGTATTATAAAACTCTAGAATGTAGATGGCATACCATATATGCTTTGACATAGTTCCGGTAAAACCAAACGTTCCCTCAGGCTCAGACGTAAGACCGTTGGCTTCATCTTACATTTATCAACGACATATAATAAAATGTTAGTGAAGTTGCCTGTGTATTTGAAATCCCATTTTTTAGTAATATATATTTTAATATTAGTGGCGAACGGTCCCTCCGCTATGACCAATAACCCAGTTGAATTTCGAGACTGATGCTCGATACACAACTTCTTGGTGAATGCAAGCACTGATGATAACTGAGAATAGTAAATTCCCTTACATCCCTTTACGTTTTCAAAAAACGAATGATCCCACGCCTGTTAATATTGGATCTTTTCCCTCTTTTATGAAGAAAATACTGGTAAAGGGCGTTTCCAATATTGCTAAGAAGTTTCATCCGCCTCTGGCGGACGCAAAGCAAACAACGGCAAAGTTTGTGTTTGCGACTTTAAGGAAGAGAATCTTTCTACAGAACCTAGTCGGACAATTCACGAAAATATTATGAATTAGTCCTAAATGAAATAAAGAAAGCAATTGTTAAGCCATTGATTGTATAGATTCAGCACAGGAAACGTGAAACGATGTTTCATATCGCGTGGTGGTTCGTATCGCATCGTATCTACATCAGCATTTTATTATAAAACAAAATCACAAAATGTGCACTACTAGCCGAAATTGCCATTGGTGATATAATTTTGTTTAAATTTGATGATCTAAAAGTCCAATTTTTAGTTTGCTTAACCACGAGGCTCTTCTTTGTATATCACTGCTTATGCGTGTACATGACTTTCACAGCATCTCGAAAGTCAGTTGTAATGTACAGAACTACATTTCCGTAAGCCGTCCCTGTACCCCCTAGTTTTGATACCACTCTTACATGGGCGAAGCAACTTGTTGATTGGTGCGTAGATAGCTGACTGATTTCTTAAAATCGATTGTGATTGTATTTTGTATGTATCACCTACAAGCTTAAATCGAATGCCATGCTGTACTGGGTTAAAACATTGATTTACAGGGACACAAAAATCACACGTTTCTTAGAGTAAAGTTTGCCGCTCGAAAAATACTTAAGTTCACAATCCAAGACCAGCAACTTGCGATCAGTGTTTATCAATCTCTGCAGTTGTGACATTTCCGAAATAATTTACGTGTATTGGCAAATTCAAGGAGGATACAGTCACTTTGCGTCCAACGTCGCTTCATAGAATGCTTCATGCTCTGTGGAAACTTAATTCTTACAACGAAAAATTAAAATGATTGCTTATCACTGCATTTCCGCGTATGTGCCATAATAACGTAAAAAGCACAAGCTGAGATAATTTAAATTTACTTATTATGAATACACCAAACGTGATATAGCAAATGCGATGCTCGCTTTTATTTATCACATTCTTTTTATTACGCATTATTTTTTTGATCTGCGTATTGCTTATCAAAAACTAAATAAATTATCCTTGGTTCTCTAGAATGTGAAGGATCGTGAATCAAGGGATACCATTTCAAATGTGCAAAGAAAGTACACTCATGCTGTGCACAAGTCATTGCAAAAAATGAGTATGATTACATTATTGAAACAAATATCGTAGCTTTTAGATAAATTTAGCCAGATTCTCGCGTAAAAAATCGAATTAAGATTTCCTGACTCGATATGTATGCATATATTAATGTGCAATAGCGAACGTCACTCGTCCACGCCTATTTTGCTACTGAGCACATGTTGTGGACGCTTGTTCACGCAACACGGTTTACATAGATACATACATTTGTGCACTTGATGATATATAAGTGCAGATTATGTTGTTTGCGGCGTACACAAGTTTGCGGCGTTGTTTTCAAACAAAAAATGAAAACGAGGTTGATGCCGGCGGTTTACGGCCAAAAAAATGAACATCACACTGCATGGGAAAAATTTATTAGATTCGTTTTTGACACTGCTCTTCCTACAGCGGAACTATATTAACCATAAAAAAATCCACGTCAGGCAAACTTTCTCTCTATAGTGAAAAACATTTATTCATCTTTACAAAGCGGAGCTAAGGACCAATCAAAAATCAGCCCAACCCAACTATTTCAAGGGGTTGTTTTTTGCCCGCAAAACAAATATAGATTTTTAGTAGTATCGTAGATCAATACAATATTAGCGTGTAACTAGCCGCGGTTGGCATAAACGCAACTGTACACACAATCTTCTGTATGACAAAATTTAAATATATATTAAACTATGAGTTCCATATCACTCAGTTACTGATACTGGTGGCGGGTGTGAAATCCCTCACAATTAGGCTCTCGATTTTTACGTAGTGTTGAGTCTAAATGTAAATTGGCAATTGTGATGATATCAGTAGCACAGGAAATAAAAGCTGCAGACGTGGTGATTTCAGGAGTAGTTAAAGGCACCAGCCCGAGTAAAATTGCAGTGCGCGTAGTAGTAAGGTGCGATTAGCTTCCTGTTGTGAGTTCTCCGTAGCTAACGGCACCAGTTGCCACAAAACAGGAAAGCGTACTATTGTAGACTATTGTAAATAGGTCCGATGCATACAACCTTTACTCATTGACATATACCTTATACAAAACGCATCTAATGAAAATTATGCTCCATATTAAATAAATATGCCTAAACTTCTTTTGTCCAAATTCTGCGAGTAATAGTATGCTTCTTGCTGAATTTGCTGCCAAAAAAATAAAAAAATTTTTATGACGGACGAATTTCGACCCTATTGAACCTCACTTATCATAAATTGCATCTTTAAGCATGCGCGAAATTCGAAAAGATAATTATTCAGGTTTGGCAAAGATAAATAAGAATTTTCTAAAACGAAAGTTATGCGCAAAGGACTTACATTAAATAAAATATACGGGAACCAAATCATAGGTTATGATTCACTTCTGTTAGGTGCACTAAGTTATGGGATTGCTGGGAGGAGTTGGCCCTTGTTCTGGTCGGCCCTGGCGAGTATTAGCCGCAGTAACAGTGAGTGTGCTACATCTTGTCAGAGCAAGTCTTTCATATAAGCTCCGCTTTTGTTATGCTTGTCTTTGTATCTACAACTGATTTTCAGTGTTCCCTTTAGATTATCCTCTTTTTGTTCTTCTACTGGCCTATGTTAATATACGCCTTCCATAAGCCTCCTCTCTTTGGTCTTCCCGTGTGTATGTGCGTTTACTACAAAATTCAATTTTGCTTCGCGCTGAACCTCCAACGAAAACATGTGAGCAGGGCTGATGTCGTACGCTTTTGGCTTCTTTAGCTCGTTCCAGGGCACTTTCTAGGCAGCATATTTGTTAGTCATTTCTTTTGCATTTTAGCGTTAAATAGCCTCGTGCTCTATTTCTGTGTCCTTGAAATCAATTGTTAAATCTTTAACGCAGAAATTTAAAAGGAAAATATTTTATGATACGATTCACATGTTCTCGGATTCAACAACGCAACGCTTTGGCCCATTTCAGATGATGTTGGTCACTGCAGTTGAGGCAGCCAAATGTCTCATCATTAATTGCCTGCATAGTATGCTACTGTAGCTCATAATAACATTTTTCTTTAAGAAGTAGACCTGCATTTTGCAATCGGACTACAGTCTGCTATCCTATAGACTACACGCAATAACGAATCATTTGCTTCATTTCTTTGATTACCGTTCTATCAAAAGTTAGGGGCCCTCTATAGAGCATTCTTTGAAGCCCTGTAAACTGTGAATTACAGAAAACCAATTTCACTCTAAAGGTAAGCAAATATGGTAACTGTTTTTCATATTAAAAGTGACTCATCCGAAAAAAGGGATACTGATAACAAATTCTAAATGATTTATAAAAGCACGGCGCTGTCTATCCTCTTACCGTCCGAATCGTAAAAAACAAATCGTGTAAAAACTTGTTATTTGTATAGTCCTTTTAATCATTTTGTCGCGGCTCATTCAGTATTTGACCATTATCATTAAAAACTGGTTAGCTCTTCTAAGTTACTGAAGGTGTCTATGGTGGAAGTGGCATGTTTACCTGCTGAGGCGCACGTGGTGGTCTATTTTCGAATCCGAACGTAAACATTTCGCTTTGTGTTACCATCTAGCCATCTGACGGAACACTTAATGACAGTACCGGAAGTAACACAAAACAGTTTAACTAAAGGCCACATTCGACTTGTGTAAAAATTTTTAAATTCTAATGCGCCATTAACGGTTGAAACTAAAATTAACTAATACAGGATTGGAGTTGATTGTGTTTATATAAAGCTTCTATCCGTGATATTTTATGAAAACGTTGTCCATATTTCCAATAATACCCAACATGTCCGATTCCCAGATTCCTCATTTAGCAATAAAAGTCTTTATCTTAGCTAAACTCTATAGTTTAAATGAAATAAATACGTTTTGAGAAAATAGGACCCTGAGCCCTACTGGACTAACAGTACACATGTCGACGTTGCTTTCTGAAGTCATCGAATTTGAGTAGCGTGCATACCTTCACCTCTGAGTTTGTAGAACCAATTCCAATATTCCAATTCCGCTGCAGATATCACAGACACCACAGGCTTAGTTGAGAATATGCACATAGTAGGCATACCACGTTTAGCCTTCATTTTACAACGCGACCTTCTTTGTAACAAATTGATGGCAACTTATGCGACTGGATAGGTTTAGTTTCAAATGGGGATAAAATATTGTACGGTTGTGTTAGAGTCTACTACGAATGTGAAAAGCTAAAAGAATCCGGGTTTCTTCTACGTCAATTACATCAAATTTTATAAGCAGTGCTAAGCACCTGGGATTACTCTGATCTGTAGATACTTGAAAGGTCAATAAGTGCATTGGTGTAAGCTTTATAACACAAATTCACTGAATGTTGCCAAGCGTTGCCAAGAACACAATGTTACATATGAAATATGACATCAACGAAATTATGAGAACTACATAATCTGACTAATTTTCAGAATTCTATAACACAAGTAGCTAGCGTTGACCTCCATAGATTATTATTATCGTACCTTAGTATAAAATTTGTGTCTCTTAGTCATCCATATATATGGTATCTAATGCGTAAAGATACATATATATCAGGCGTTAGATATCGCCAATATATAAGCGCCTGTATATGTTGACTAGTACCTCTCCTCTAGCACGGTTAGGCGTTTTAGTGAACGATGAAACCAGTTTGTTTTGTAGCACCATATCGAACAATATGCTATATACAAAGTCATTGTTTATTGTCAATGGCTGCTATGAACTGGCGTTTCGTTGACAAGCAGTCTGAAAGGCTTTTCTGCCATTCTTTCAGCCAGGTGACTCACACAACAGCGATGTTGAATTTAAAAGTGAGTTTACCGTAGCTTAATGTGTGACAATCGTTGCTCATCGACAGACGAAGCACAATTCCCTAAAACCCTTGAAGGTCTATTGCTTCCCAGCAAACGTCGTAGTGACAACAAAAATGCACGTCGCGTCTTACCTTATTTCTAAGGAAGCTACGCCACTATCACTTTAGTGGTTGCTACGACCTAAGCAAGTCGTTGGCCTTGGTATTATTGTCGTCAAAGAGCGGCGTCAGTGAAAGAACACAAAAGCACTTACTTCGTCATAAGACTTCTCGGTAAGTGTTGTTAGACATGTATTCACACCAAGCATGAGAAGGACTTGGATGCAGAAAATCATTCCCACTTTAACGGAGCTTTTTCAATTTGCGTATATTTTGTAAGAAGCTTCAATGATGATGCTTCAAGCAAAACAGCTGTAAAAATTTAAATAAAGAGTTTAAAAACACAGCTTCATTGTACTTAGTGAAGTTGTGGCTTTTATCTCTTGCTTTTTACTGAAATGCTGTAATGGAGTCGAAGAAAATAGGAGCCTATTAGATTTGAGCCCAGTATTGAAGTGCAGTCATCGCTTTCGAAATATTAAAACTCACAAGATCATAAAACTCTAAGGGTCATTCTAAATATTTACAGTCAACGTTGTCTACGGTAGTTCAATCTATATGCCAGCACGGCATTATCATATGAAGCCATTGTTCATTAAGGCTCAGTCGCATAAACATGCAACAAACTAATTAGAGGTACAATTTGTCTAGTGAGTTGATTATGTAATTACGATTAGTCTTACGAATACCACAACCACCGGCATGGCAGTTTGTTGAAAATTTTTTGTAAACCGTTCCTAATTTAGATCTAAACACATCTAACGGTAATAAGAAACCCTGAAACCTGAAGATTATATCTATATGTCGTATGACATGTTACTCTTTACTCAAAGGTATTAAGCAAAAGAAAAACTATCATGTAAGCTTATCTGTTTCTTCTATGCTTATTCATCGCATTGTACAATACGTTCTCCACAACTGTGACACATATATAGCTAATTTACGGCTATCATTATTTACACACGATAAATGCGGTCTTGCCTTTTTGGGAGGACCTCTTACACAATACCATAATCATGCTTATTCCCTCAGGATGATGATAGCTTTACTCGATAAAGCGATATTCATAAATAAGCTGTTTCAGCAACAAACGCGTCGTAGATACATTGTGTGAATTCAGCTTAATTATCACAAAAATCTTTTAAGCCACTATAAAAAATTACAGATTGGTTAAGCGTGTAATAGCGTAATGCGCTGGCTACTTTGAAAATAATTTCAAATATTGAGGAATTAAAGTGCCTCAGGTATTGCGAGTAGGTTTAATGAAGGTTGTACGAGCCGAATAAAAAATGATTTCTTGGAGAATAGCTGACAAGTAAAAGTTTAAGCATCTTCGAATTCTGAAATTTATATGAAGTTTCTAAGTTATAAACCCTATTTTTATATGGTGACGTTTCTTAGCAAATAACGAATCTTGACTCATTGGGTGTTGACCACCCGAGGTTGCGGCTTACACGAAATAGAAATAGGTCTATAATTTTCGTGAGAGCAACAATTCTAACTAGAATATTTTCTCTGCTCTGGTGCTAGTATATATAATACAGTATAAAACCTGTCGCTAAATTTTGGTGAGTTTCTCTTTAGAATTAGTAACGTCCTAAATAAAATCGGTCAATAATTGCAAAAACACCAATAAAAAGGGCTTATTACTGATATTTTCCCACGGATTCATCTAACCTACAAAACACACCCTGCCGGCGAAAACCCTTTGTCGTTTTATATATACATACACACATACATGTAAGATTGTTAGAGGCAAATATGGTGGTGTTTACTCCAAAAAAAAAGAATGAAGAAAGGAAATTATCTGCTACTTTCGAAAATCAACGTTCCCTGATCAAGTTTTTATACTTCCTAGGTCACAGCGCTGCGGAAACTTGTTGTGGGTTGGTTAAAGCATTGAGCGGGGAGCTCTTGTACCTCCACCAAGACCACACTACGTGTAAACGTTCCGAAAATGAAGAACGGAGCTTTGAAGACAAGAGTTCGTTCAAGTTATAATGCTGATCATCTCTCTAGTACACATTAAGAGAAATACGTTTTTCATTATGCAAAAAGAGATTAAGAAGCCTGCAAATGTACGTTCTAGTTGGCCTAAAACACTGTCCTGTTTAATCACATTTTTTATTTAAGCACGTTCTATTGTGTTTGGTGGTAAATACTTCTTTGGAGTAAAACCATCAACGCCTGTTTTCAAGCCCACTTTAACAAAAATGAAAGTTAAGAGTTCTATTGAAATTTGTCGTAGGAACATCTTGTAAGCACATCACCGGAACTTCAAACTTATCATGTAATTAAATAAGAGCCTTTGAAGTTCGATGCGTCACGAAATAATCACACTTTTATTGATGTATTCAATCAAAAGTTTTTATTTCGTTAAACCTTTAAGGACTTCCATTACTACCAATTATAGTTTTTAAGAGCCATTCAATGCGATAATCTCAACCACCCCCATAAAATACACCCAAGTATTAAGCTCCCTTAGTTTTTCTGCGATAATTAAAGCCGAAATTCATTACTGATAAACAACAAAGACGAACTGGATTTACGAAAACGATTTTTAACTCTGAGCGTATAACAACAAAAAAAATCGGCTCTGTTCCTGCTTTCCTGCGTTTGAACATAACAGGAAACGTTAAATTTCAAAATAATCTAATGATATATATGTATATAGTGTGAGAAACGTACCGAATATGAGATACTTTATCGATCGTTTGTGACAAAATCTGACACGAGCCATGCGTGGCAAGTTATACCAAGGGGAAAAGCTGTGGTAGTAATCAACACGATAGAGATCGCCTCGCTTTCTACATCTCACACAGCGGTAAGTGAACGCTTATTATCAAGACTACCACAAAGAAGATCACGTATTGTATAAAAAAAAAAGAGCCAATTCGTCGTTAAATTTGTATTTTCTTCGATGTACGGTTTTACGCGTATTTAATTAATATCTACGCGTTAAGATTATCTATGAAAAGCCCAGTCCGAGAGGTACACAGTCCTCTTCCTCGTAGACGTAGATGCCCATGACCCATTTAAAAGAGATCCAGTTTAATTGCGTATATTTTTTGCAGATAAGAGAGTTGCTTTGCAGGTAGATACCCTCGTGAGATTTCACTAGAATGATACAATGCGACTCAGATAAGGTTATAGTACGGCAGTGAAGTCTATCGGAGTCCTTGAAATAGCCTGTTATCTTTAGGGACACGTTGTGTTCTAAATCGAATCCGGAGAAAGGCACACTTCATTTCGTGCTGTCAGCCAACCGTCTAATGGAATGCCTAACGACAATGGTGGATGTAAAACACGGAACATAGAAAGTGGAGTTTATTGGCGTAATTCACGATGAGGCTGCATGAGCGCTTTTTTTTATCCCCTTTTTCCGAAACTAGTTAATTACATTGAAAAAAAATTCGTATAAACATCTATGAAGATCACGGATTAATATGGGATCAGTGCCTTCGCTGCTAAATGGCTTTGGCTATTTTTTTTCTAAAAATGCCGGCCAGGTATGGTCATTTCTGTCTCTGAACGGTAGAATTGAATGATGTTTAAAAGTGGTCGCGTAATCATAGGTGTCGATGACCTTGGGCACCGAAAAATAGCGCACGTTCTGGTCGATAAAAAAGGCGTCATTTAAACGTTTTGGTGGACGACCCAGACAGAACTGTTGTTGTATCCTTTAAAGATGCACCTTGACTGCCTAAATTTCCGCCCTGCTTTATGAAATTTCTGTCATCGAAAAATTTATTTTGACTCCTTTAGAGATCGTTAGCAAAGATATTAATTACGGATGAGCAAATGATTCGCGAACAATGGACTCCTAATTACCTGCGCATTTTAAAGTGGCAGTTAAGGCTGTTGTTCTCCGGTCGTCGGGTAGGTTCAAATGTAAATTTAAATTTTCAGTAACTTAAATGAAAATGGGTAAAAAAATAAAAGAAAGATCAATGGGTAAAAACTTCTTACTTTTTCAACTAACAACGTTATATTTTCAACCCAGGACCGTCCTCATCTTCAGCGAATAAATCTCTTCCGGTTCGTGAAAAGGCAACAGAGCTGAAACAGACCTAGCTACGTTTGATCTATATATATTCGGTAAGCTTCTACCCATAATTAAACTCAGTTGAACAACTGTTGACTATCAAGCACATATTAATGCGACGTGTGCATGTATGATTTCGAGCTTTAATCAACTGTATGGAATTAAATTGGATGCTTTTTGGGAACACCGTCCTGATCTCTATGACACACTGAAAAAGATAAATACATTAGTAGCCGTATACACATACGTATAGTAGATACAACTGCGGTATACATATATATGTACTCAATGTGTAAGCAATGATTCTGACAATTAACCATGACAATCTGTTCAATAAATTAATAAAATAATTTCTGTAAACAATTAAAAAATTATTATATGTTAGGTGATTTCCAGTCAGCTGGCTTCGTTGAACCCTATGCGAATGTATTTAAAAACAGACATGAATACCGTAAGCTTTAAAATCCTCAAGCACACCAAATTTTTTGAGATACTATAGACGCTGGAATGGAACGATCAGGAAAAAAAACGTCGAGTCATGATGGATCCTGAGAAAATATTTGACACAGCTGAGAGAAAATTCTTAAGGGCCAGTTATTATATATTCAGTCCTCACAGTACTTAAAATCAGGAATATCTGGTGGTCTAGGTTCGGAACCGGGAAAAGGCACGGCATTTATTAATAGAGAGATTCTGATCTCATAACTGTGATTATTTGTTTGTGATCCGAATTTTCTCACAGTTTCAATTGCCCCATTTTGCTTGTACAAGCTGATTGCAAAAACTAAGGCCATTGGATTCTGGTATTTTCTTTGGCAGTTCGTTGTACGCTTGTCGAACAATCCTGATTGCCGTTTTCAATTCAAATTCTCATCTGAATTATGGTATAATTATTGTCGCAAAGCGAAGAATTCTATTTACATCAAAAGAATCTCTTTTTCTGCTTTCATTGCACATCAGCGTCATATTGAGAAAGCCAAATGCAAGGAAACGAATATTTTCAAAAATAATTCCAGAAAAAATTTCCAAACACTCGAGAATAAAATACTACTAAAAATAAGTTATTTTTTTATAATTTGTTTACTATATTTTAACGAGATATTCAAAAATGTAGTTGACATGGGTCGAGTATGATTACGTCTATTCAGCTGGCACTTATGGTCGTTTAATGTGATTGCTATTTACAACGCGTAAAGTGCAATAATGGATAATGAGTTGGTTGCTTCGGAAATTCGAGAAGCTGATGCGGTACTCCAAGCTCTATAATTTACAATGCCAAAATCCATAGAGTAAATTGTACGTTTTCAAGAAATGCGCATTTCTCAACATCTGTGCTTCTTATGTTTTGTTCCTTTCTTCCGAATTATTTTTTTGCTTGCATAACGAGAAATAGACAGTAGATTTCATATGTGTCGCTAGTCGCTATGTTACAATTTATTTTCGTGCTTTTTCTTCCTAGAGAAGTATTTAATGTAAGTCGGATACCTTTTTAGTATTTTTTTTCAATACAAGGTGCAAGTTCAGCGATAGTTCATTTCGTATTGTTGCTCTGTTCGAGTAGTTTCGAAGCCTTATTGCGACATAACGTTTATATTTTAGATGAACATAAATAAAAACTAAGATAACAATAAAAAAGCCATGCTTCGGGTATTGCAAAATAAAACTTATGTTAATTTTTTGAGTAACTTTTTTCTGTCATAAAAAATCATGTTCTTTTCAATGCTTCTGTATCTGTCAATTATGTATCGGGCTTACGTTTTGCTATTAATGACTTAATACCATAATTAATAATTATAACAATAGGATATATTGCACCCATTACATTTGTATAGATTTACTCTTAAATTAAATCGCGGTCAAGGCAGTATGTTAGTTATAAGTAACAACATACTGTATAAGAAATAATCTAACAAGTTAATACAATCAATAAGTATAAATATAGCTAAAAAGTAAACAACTCAATATATCGCATTCTGTCGCTTCCGGTGAGTATCCGATCATTCTAACCTGAAACAATGCAACGGATATAATGAACGATTTCGAAGAATTATAATGTATCCAAATACATCTAGCAGGATATAGTCAAAGATTATCTTTATCCGTCTATTGGACTTCAAGGTTATTACACAGCAGCTACCTTAACAATAGAGATAAATTTATTTTTTTGCGCGACAATATGGCATATGTCTGGGAAGATATGCACATGTTTACGGCACTGTCTCCATGGTAGTGGTTAAGTGGTAATGAAAATCGCACTAGACTCAACAACAAAAACTTCGAATGATCTTCCAGTATAATCTCTGCCGCGGAATTATCGAAAGGGAAAGGATGATGTCGTCAGATTAAGTTTGGCAAAAATTCGACTACAAAAGCTACATTAGGCAATTAGTGCCATCCAATCTTTTCTTCTGAAAAACTTCTGGGAATTCAGACAAAAACATCGATATAAGCAGCTAAGAGACGCAGTAAAGTTCTATTGGTTTGAAAGTATATATGAGAAGACGACGACTTTTGATGGTATTTATATTTACAATCTTTTCAAAAACTAAAGCTTCCCAGAGCTAATACTCTCGCAGTAAGCAATATTGGCTGTGGAACGGTGGAAAACAGTTTCTAAATTTCTATGACTAAAATTTCGTCGAACGTTAATGCAATGCACGTTGAAATTTAAGAATCAAATTATCATAAAGACGATATGACTATTATGAAGTTAATGCAAAACCTCAGAGCTATGAGCCTAAGTAATTACTACTTATTTCGTCCCTTTGGCAGTTGAAACATTTAGAATATAACAAGATGGTATATAAAGATGATGAAGTAATAGGAATTTGAATTTGGGAACCCTTGTGATTCCAGATGTGACTGGAACTTACTTTTTCGAAACCGTTCTTTGAAAAACGGACAGGTGAAGTATTTTTAAAGTATTCAAGTGTGTTTACTGTATTAATGCATACTGAATTCGAAAACATTTTTGTTAAAATCAGAGTTGAAATTCTTTTTTGAATTAGCACTAAATGCACGAACCATTCAAAGTTATAAACTGATATCAACTGGAGCACTTTTGATACAAATATTGTTTATATAAAACTTTCGTAAGCGCTGAATTGAGCTAATTAGTATTAATATGGAGCGATTTCTAACACGTTTTCCCAAGATAATTGGCCTTTATGATATCACCAGTACCACATAGTCCATAGTGAAACGGCTGCAACTTGCACTTTTTTATTAGTCTAGCGTGGTAGTTGTTTTTATGACGAGGTTCCGTTTTAAGTGAAGTCTTTATTATATACATAAAAGATTGCATTCGAATTGGAGAAAACTTGACTTGAACTTTGTTGCCACAAACACGCGTTTATCCGCTACTCCTACCTGCAGACGAAAGCCATATCTTTTGAGAACAAAACAATGAACTCACCATTGCAAAAATAGTGTATCATTTACGTGAATTGAACAAGGATGAACTAGTACCTAATATCCCGCGCTGTATGAACCCTTATCAAAAATATAAACTTCATTTTTGTCCAAAGTCGACGGTCTACGCCGTAGTTTTTGTGCAATTCCTAGAAACACAAGGAAAGCTTTTATGAAGTAATGTCCGAAATCAGTAATGGCGTTGACATTCATCGAAATGACTCAAAAACACTTCTGATACATTTATATCTTTGGCACAGAAATTAATTGCTGCTTCGCAAAGGATAATATTGATTGCTTGAAGTCGCCCGATAAGTTTTTTAACATTTTTTAAAAGACCTTTTGACACTTTTTACATTTTTTAAACTTTTTGGACTCTTGCACTTTTGGGGCTTTTGATCTGCTACAACCCAAAATCTATTCAGTCTGACTTTTTTGATGTAGCGTATTTGACGGACTAACGAATTTACATCTATTAATATACTTTGATACACAGTTATTAATTGCAGGTTATTTGCAGATCAAAGAAGGAATACTCTAAAATTGCACTCGTATATAATTTAGGTTTTAAACTCAGGGCGTTATCGCGGTAAATGATGTATATATAGAATAAAAATATCCATCAGAAACTAAATTATGGAAATAGTCTTAAGATTCTGCTCAGAGTTTTCACGAGACACCTTACTAGGCAAAATATATACAGGATTAGTTTGGTTATGCAAAGAAATATTTGGAATATACAATTACTTTAGGACAAAAGATGAAGTGAATACAGACTTAATGCAGTGTCTTGTTGCCTTAACAGGCGCACAGGTTATTGTTGTGACGGATTAATTAATTAGCAAACACTAGGTTAATGTAACGTAGTAGCTATATACTTTTTAATTAAAAACAAATACTGTGTTATAGCAGAATGTTATAAGCGGCCCACTCGAAAAGCGACGCTTTGTTCGAAGACTCTCCGTTACTAATCTTTATGTTCGAATCAAGCTGCCACATGTGGAGTGCACTAATAGAGCTTCAGGGAAAACTAAGGGTCTTTGCTAAAGAATACAAATACAAGACTACAATCTTGGCGTTTGTTGGCCACATGCGTTGTTTCTTAATAATCTTCTTCTTTTATTGGAAACTGCTAGATGTCTCCTATTTTTCTGTTACCAACTAATACGGTAGTGGTGATTTTTTGGTAAGGGACGCGTCCATCTGCCAATCAGAATCAGTAATAGTATATTTGACAGGTTAATTATTATGTGTGAAGGCATTATGTATGAAGGGCAACTGAGGTACCTTTTGGTTTAATAATTTTATGACTAATGGTTTGAAAGAAGTTAAGTAAGTAGAAAAGGTTGGCATCTATCGTCAAGCTATCTAGATAAAATGTTGTCATGTTAGTTGCTCTGCACTAATATATATTTGTACGTAATCTGCGGCTAGCGCAAAGATATCTTTTACCTCGTCTTACTCATTTCTTATCAAAGTTTTTTCACTTCTGAAAGCAGCTGTTGCTTTGGCGTTTGTAGCGTCACAGTAGTTCATGGCTGAAACGCTGCTCGCTAGTTGTTTCCAGTGCAGCAGAAGGATATATAGCTACTGTTGCAGCTGTCGCGTTCCTTCAAAACGAACAAACAGAGAGGGAGGTAGAGCGAGAAAGAGAAATACAACGGGCGAGATTTCTAAGAATATCAGCATCAGCACTGATGTCACCACTGGTTGATTCGTGGAACACCGTTTGTTTCTCAACTTGACTTTTATAAGCTGTTCATGTCAGTTAAACGCATGCAGCGACATCGTACGGCAGACATCCAAACGACAGTCTAAGTGCAAAAGAGAGTGGGAAAGTCCAAGATTTTTAGAAAAGGTCAAATGGATGTATGGATGAAGGGAAGTGGAGTATGCGTGCCTGGTAAAGTCGTTGCGGCCGCGACAGCGGTAGCCGCGATTACGACACCATCAACTGGCAACGGCCACAATATCACTATGAAACCGCACGTACGGACATAAGCGTTCATCGCAATGTAAACTATAATACTAATGCCGCTGTAGCTGCTGATGATGTTATTACCTCTATATACTCTACGCAAGAAAACGCCAGTGCTGTCACTAACAGTCGTCAAGCAAAACTTGATAAATGTTGATTCTAATTAGGCTATTTATGATAAATAACAAGTTTAGAATAAAATAATTGTAGAAAAATTATTCTCATTGTAAGGGAGATAGTAAAAACCTATTTCTAAGCCGATGTAGTTTAGGTCATTGGAATGCTAAACAAGGGAGCTAATGGTGCAATATTCCAATGTTTTTATTCATTCCACCCTGTTCTATCGAATATATTTCAAAAAAGTGAGTGTATCCAGTGTATCGCTTGGTATGATGGAGTCCCGTGAACTTAAAACATTCGCCAAATTCTGATTCGTACAGCCGTGTGCATCAATAATCTCTATAAAGCGTCCAACGCCCAACATGCTGACGCGTCGCTTCGTTGCGTGTCTTTTTGATGCACTAATCCGTAAATGTTTTTGTAAACCCTAAAATATTATACAACTAGATGATTATACAATTTTTTAGAGATCTATTTGACAATGCTCTACCATTAGATACTTATGTGGCCAAACTAAGTATATTTTTCTGGAAGCCTCTCAATCGCGCTTTAAAACACTAGAATTCTCCCATTTATTTCTATCGAAAAGCTTTTGGGATCTTTCTCTGGATTTTACTATTTAGGAGCAGGTCTCATAGGGTACCATGCTGAATATGCAAATCGTGTTATATATTTTTGAAAGATGCTTCGTATTTTCCGTTGCGTGCGTAGATTTTTTGATCTCGGTGTGCAATATCGTGTACCCACTCAAATGTAACACAGCGAGTGTTACGTTTTTACACTGAGTCCTATTGCGGCTGGCCGGACTATTATTTTTATGAATATTACGGAAACTCCGTTATGTGATGTCTCGTTAATAAAGCGATTCTACAGGTGAATTTAAGTAGCAGTTGTATAAAAATTAAAACCCGGTAGCATTATTTTTGGGTCTGGAAGTCGCATATTAGATCTGGCAGTATCTGTTGTCCCTCCAGAATTGTCACATACTTCTCTTCAACTAATTTTGCTTCCCGAAACAGTTCGTTGGCCGGCCGCAGATTTGTTTTCTGGTATACGTTGCAAGTACGCATATAGTTCTGTGCAACATAAAGAGTCTTTGTAACAAGAAAATGGTCTCCGCGATGCTTGAATATTCTTAGTGGCACACTGAGCGCACTACAAATACCACTGATCATAGGAACACTGCCCCAGTGATGGCAAAAACGATGATAAAGCTGGTTTGGTTTGTCATAACTTGTTGTCTGAGTCTCCGCGCATGTTTTTTTTTCAAAGAAAAGTATCTACCTTCAGAGCGAGAATTTTGCTGCGATTCGAGACATCAGGTCGTTAGAAAAGCAGACAGGAAGAGAGGAATGTCTCCTATGAAAAAAAATGCTGTCATATGCCAACAATTTCGAAAGTATTGATTGCGCGTTTTCGAGGCCGGGCACGTACCTTATGGCTTTCGTAGTAGTTGTCAAACCCGGAGACTATGAAGTTCTTTAGACTAAAGACCCGACAAAAACTAAAAACCTATTAATTTGAAAGCGCAAGATCTACCCCCTTTAAACTAAAATTATATAACGCCAGCATTATGTTCAAGTTTAACCTACAACCTTGCCATCTTCTCCCAGCACTTCTCGACGCCAAAAAGCGACGCAGCGAACTCTCCGGCGCACTAATATCCACGTCATCAAAAGTATCATCACCTCGGAAGACCGAAGCATTCGCCTTTTTCAGACCGAGGTAGCCAACACAAGTCAAATTGAAGTTTTCGATGAATTTGTCACTTAAGAGCTGCGTCTGTAGACATTGAGCTTGGATATGCCCCTGTTGTTGGCGCCTATAGCAAACATCTTGCATTTTTGCGTATCCGCCTATTTCAGCATCGGGCGGCTCCAACGTGCAATTCCGCATAACGCTGAGTAGTTTGGCCACGGGCTCCATGGGAGCTACCAGTGTTACGTTTAGCAACGTTGATAAAGGCTTCACGATGAGTCACAATTCTGTCATCTCATCTAGTAGGTCTCACTTTAGCTAGGCAAACTATTCAAATATTCACTTTAGCAGTGAATACCAACTTGAAAAAAAACGACGTTCAATAAAAAGATCCTATCTTCTTCAGAAAAAAACATTCTGAAGGTGATGAGAACGACTCAGAAGGTGATATTAAAGTGGGACATATTTTTCATACAGTAATCCAACAATATTTGCCTGTCAGCGAACCGATCGAACTCCATGGCCTATATTTGCTGAGTAACCGCATAAAATGTCAACTGTGTTGGGTGATTGTAGTGACCACGAGGCCCTGTAGCGCCTCTAAAAAATTGTTCACATTCCGACCGTCTATAATTCCGCGGATGCCTTATTGTTGGCTGGCAGGAATGAACGGTTAACTTTCTTTACGCGTATATAGTCGTGATGTGCCTTTCTTATAAAATATATTTCTATGTATGTCACGCCTGTAATAAATAACTTTTGAGTACTTATGGCGTAGCGTATACTTTGACAAAGCTGGCCCCGTGCGATAAAAGAAGGAACAATCAAAGCGTTGCAATCTAGCGGGATTGAGGTGTGTGGCCTAGCGGAAGCCGCCCAACGCTTGCACTAAACGGGGTGCCTTGGTTTTAGATAGTTTGCCTTTAACGAGCCCTTCGACACGTATATGTTAGTGTGCCGCCGCTGCATCCCGCTAGACCCCTGCTGCTTGGCTGTACCTTCTGTAGGATGCGTATATGCATAGCGTATAGCTCTACTGGTGGAGCAGTTCTGCCATCCCCCTTTTGCTGCGGCTGTGAGATATATCTCCCTCTTTGTAAAAGTTGAATTGGATTTACTTCGAACTCTAAAAAATTACAGACAGATTGCCTTAGTCGTTATTAGGTGTTTTCCGGGTAAATATTTCTATGCATAACGCATTATAACGTTTTAAAAAGCCATATTTCTTATATGTTGTATATTAAATCATCCACTTGTTCCACGTGAATACACGAAACTATTTCCGCACGTAACTATTAGCTAATAATTGCAACGGGTCTTGATTATTTAAGGCGCGTGGCTGCAGTTAGTCTATTCCGCAGAAAAAACGATATGTCGAACATAATACAATACATATGTATTAAGAATTTTGATTATCAAACCGCACTTATAGAAGGAAAAAACAAAATTTTATTAGATAATTCTGATATCAGGATTTAATTTTTCTATTGAAGATGGGGAAGCAATAAGCAGCCGCTTACAATATATTTGGGCCCCTCTCGATGCTGTGTACTATATAACATAGAAAGTATTCTAAAATGAATCTCTTAAATGCAGATGAAGTTACCTGGAATGAATTTCAGAGATACCGAAGGATACCTCCCTTGTGCAGCTTGAACTAACTTTGTTGAGAAATGTTACGAATTTGCGCATACTTTGTGGATTCAGACAAAGGACCACAAGATCTGTGACGTTTTTAATTCTATTATTCACTGGGCATACGAAGGTTACTTTCCTTCTTTAGCTAAAAAATGCTTATTGCAATTTGAATAAACGACCAGTATTTCAGGGTTGAAAAATAACTTCGGTAAATTTGAAATCTATAGTACGTACCTACCAATAAACCTCACTTACTTAATATGAAAATTATTTTGAAAGTCATGTTTTGCTTAAATCAACTTTCGATGGTTGAGCAAAAATTTCATTAGGTAGTTGCTCCCAAGACGAAACCCACTCGACGAAAATTCGAAATGTGTTAGCATAAGGTACCATGAAATGACGTTATCCCTTGCTTCCGGTTTCATTATTACGGCACAATTATTACACTACCATAAATTAACTTTACGTATATAAGTCATCACACATTGCAATCATAAAATGGTTTCTGTCCATCATATAGATTTTGGACCATACGTAAATAGGAGGATTCATATAACGGGACGATGTAAAAGTAAGTACTTGAAACTGACTCGGAGTCGAATTCCGAAGAGGAACCCAAAGGCAAAGTAAATTTTTATTTCTGTAAAAACTGCTTGGGCCACTTAACGTATATTCGTGGTACACATTTGGGTAGGTATTGAAAAATATATTATTACATGACCATAAGTGCACTAGCGACAATTCATTAACGTTCATGTTTATTTTCCACATAATAAAAGTTGATTTTATGAGGTGTAGATATATATATATATATATATATATATATCTATATAGTTGCAATCAGGCATTTAATAAAAACGATACATTAAAACAGATTAGCAGGTTACATACAGATTAAAACAGGAAAGTGTGTTAAGTGATTAACGAAAAAGGGTTTTCTTTTGAAAACGCTGCAGGCCCTTGTTAGAAGGTATTATTTTAGCACAATTTATATAATATAGGCTATAAAATCTCTTCTTGTCTCAGTTGATTCAAGAGCTTAAAAAGTATTTACTCTGTGTAGTCTGCAAAAGTACGAGTGAATAATGTCCTATTTAATGGAAGTATCCACTACGCTTTGGGATTACTTATAGAAACTGGTGCTTAAAAATTGAACGAGTCTTTACCGTAAATTAATTGCGCTGTTCGGGTTTGGCTTAGTTCAGGTTAACCTAAATCGTACCTATTTCAAAATTTTTGTTAAGCTTTTGGTCAAATTCTCTAATAATATAGCAGTGAAGCACATTTGGTATAAAAATGCAACAGAGATACGGCTCTAGTCCCAAGCTATTAGAACCAACGTAATGGTGTGTGCTCATCTTATGATTCACTACGCTGCGATACAGTAACACTAAACGCACAACTTAGCTGAGCGAAGATTGTTTGACCTCGTTTGCTAACCATGTCCGAATGACAGACCCCGTAGGAACACCCTGTAACCGTGGTAGGATGGCGGTGGTTCCGATCAATCAGTAACTTCAATTTAAAAAAAGAGCTCACAAAACAAATGAAAAAAAGACGGCTTCACTTAATATATTTAATACCTCACCAAATGCTTGCTACTCCCTAATGTAATCCCTAGAGCTTTCTAGGGACTACTTCTTTTATTTTCATCCTTACCTGTATCATGCAATTGAAACTTTCATTTGAAAGTATGTATTGTAAGAACTAGCTCTCTCTACGTAGTAAAATATGTACCAGGTGTTAATCGAGTAAAGTTGGTCCGAGGAGAAGCCGCACGTATGGAAAATACGACAACTAGACCCCAAAAAAATTAATGGTAAATGATAAAGTTTTGGTAAAGAGTGGATCACGGGGGTTTCTCACATAGGTTTTAAGCAAAATTTGAGAGGGGCCGCCGGATCAATGGCTGCTTTGGGTAATGTTTGAGGGGAATCATCCTACAGGTTCTGTAATAACATGAGACCTCATTAAAGGAGCCACATACTGAAGTAATGTTAATGCGGTATCCGATGTGTTCACTTTTTCGAAAATTAGAAAGAGCCTCTCATCAAGATTTAGGGTCGCAAGATTTAGCAGGTTTCAGCTTAGTGAGTCGAGCCTCCACAAAACATAGTTTACTTTTCCTATATATTTAAAAAAAAGGATAGGATGTCATTCGACACGAAGTAGTCACTAACCTAGCTTTTTCCTTGGTACAGCACCGGTTTTTGATTGCTAGGCTTTGCATCAATGATAATGATAATAGTAATCTAAAGCGACAAAAACCTTGCGTATGCACTAAAAGACAAATCTGAAAGGTAACTTTCAGAATCTATAAGCCAACTTTTTTTATTTCCAGGTTTACTATTATTTTGCTCAGCATGTTAACTTAAAGTGAGAGATTCTTCCTCAGGAGACTTATTCATTAGATTAAGCCTCTTCTGGTAATTTTTATTCGTACCCGTACAAGACGATTAAGGGCCCTATGAACCAAATACGCAGAAGCAAGCGCCTTCAGTAGCCATTTATTTATTAATACGAGCAGCTGTTTATGTTTAGAAATTATGGGTATATACGCCTCTAAATAATTGCTTTACGATCTGGAAATTTGACCTGTTTATTTAAAAAATGGCTAACAACTTCAAAACCTACTTCAGAAATACGAGGCAAAACTACTATTCAAATAAACTTCTTTATCCACACAAGTTGTGTGTATGTTTATGTATGACTGATGGGGCCTTATTTTAAGGTGCCTCAAATTTCAAATTAGAGTAGCAATACAGCTTATTTGGTGTATTTCACTGGCTTCATTTACACGTTCACCAAGACATTTTAGTAAAAAAAAACATAACTTTAGTTTGTTGTTTATGTCTTCAGTTTCTTCCAAAATTAAAAGTAAAAAAATTTTAAAAAAATGCACAACGTATTTACATTAACGTTTTTGCTTTAAAATGTGCACTAGATTCCCTATATGCGACCTATTATAATCTATTTAATCAAGGCAGTACTATACTAACAATTTAGTATCTTACTTAGTGATGTTCTCTAAAGAAAAGATAGTATTTCCTCTATGCAATATTTGGCATTTAATAAAACCTCGACATCCCATGGCCTTATTCGTGAATATATTTCAATATGCTTAGCGTATTTACCTATTCATTATGCTACACCGTGTTTGTGAAGAAGAAGGAAAAATATTTCGAAAGCGGCAACGTTTAGCAAAGAAATGAAAGAACATTAGCTTTCATCTGTTAATCAGCTATAACTCAGCCTTTTCAGCTATAAAGAATATAGTGGGATTCGCTCCAAAGGTGTGTTAATTATATTTAAAAGATACCTGTAATATTACCACAATGATACCAAGGCCAACTACTGTTTCTGGCATATTTTTATTATACTTTCGATTGACTGGGCTAGCATCTGACAGAAGACTTTCAGTTGGTAAGTGTACTAACATCCCCCTTTAGTTGATATTAGCTAGACCAAGTTTTAACCAGTGCCCCTACGTTTGAACTATTTGACAAATATAACGTGAATCCAATTTTTGAAAAAGAGCTACTATAGCATTAAAAAGAGTTTCTTTTCTCTTAGTATAAAAGATTATATGCCACTCAATCAACTACGTACATCATTTATAAAACTATAAAAAAATATATAAAACTAATAAAAGGTTTAAATAAACCCAAGCGTGAGACGTGATCGTAGAGCCATCTGTTGAGACAGTTATATAGCAGCACGTTTCAATAATTCTACTACGCTACCGTTATGTATAAGGACAAAATTTTTACCGTCACTAGCGTGTCGTCACTTAAATTGGTAGGAACGAAAGGAAAATGAATGATTAAAGCTGGGTTTCCAAGATTCAAACAAAATCGAGGATAAACAAAGCGGTCGGTTAAACTATAAGGCTAAGGTTTGTGATGGAGCTTTTAAAAGTAGAGAAGTCCTGGAGACTACCATTTTTTAGTTCCATGACCGCAAAGGATATCGAAATACGTTAAGTGTAATGCTTCTTTAATGATAATGATTATGACAACGCGAATGGCTTTCATGGAATAACCAAGTGATGCAATCACAAACAATGTTATTATTACAGATATATTTGATGTTTAATTGTATATTCTACGTTCGTTCTCTCTGATCGATACGGTGTGTTCTATTGACAGTTATTACCGTTTCCGTTCTTCTGGTTTGTGGCCGCAGTAAGTCTTCAGATTGCGTTAGGCAGTAACAACGAACACTTCAAGGCAAACTAGCCTCATGCTCTCGTTTGCGAATGTGAAGGTGAGTTTTGATGAGCATCGGGATCAAAATCATAGCAACTTCAAAGTTTATTCGCTTGACTCCATCGTTTTTGTTCGATTCACTCGTCCTTTTTTAAGTCTGTTCAGATCATTGGCTGGCTAGCTGTCGCCCGATAAAAGCCGAGATGGGATGTCTAGTGGGCCAGATTGGTGACGACGGAATTTCCATCTTTAAGCTAACATGTGACTGCTTCTTCGACTTAGGTAGATAAAGTTTCAAAAAAGGGAGTATTCAGTTTACTAGAATTTCTAACAGGCATTGATAGTAGTTTACTGTTGACGGAAGTAAGTCGATGTTAACTTGCATGGTGATTGCGGCTCGCTGGGAGATACGGTACGCAAAACCCACAGTTTGAACTTAAGCTACTATAGAATAAACAAATGATCACTGACATTATGTCGGCAATTCTAGCTAAGCTGATTGATGCATTCGCTTGAATCAAGGAAATCTTGAGAACAACGTTCCTACAACTAGCATATTTCGATAGCTTGAATAATACAAATACTGCAATATTCAAGCAATGTTTTGTGTAATTCTTTGTATATATTAGCAGGGACGCACGTACACCCACATTTCGCTTTACTGTTTATTAAACCAGTTGCCGCTGGGATCCGTAGCTGCACTTTTGCTATAACACTGAAAGGCAGCATTATTCGCCTCTTGAAACCGCTCAGACATTTAACAAAATTTCTTAGAACCCGACGTAGTCTTATGCAGTTCTAGCACCATCACAACTCAGACGCTCTCCATTGCCTGCATGCAGCTGCAACAACAGGTGGGGATCCGGCGTATCCCAGACGCCATATATGACAATTATCTGCATTTTGTCTACTGTTTTTCTGTTATATTGTAATGTTAAGGTGTCGACTGCGTCTAGAATACACCGATAAAACTTCGTCACTGGACACTAGTCAAAACGTTAATTTTCGCTTGGTATGACCAAGCCACGACTAGCCTTCTTTTTGGGTTTACGCCGAAATCCTTCCAATATCTCCATCAAGACATAAAAGCTTTGTATGTTGTCTGAATGCAAATTTATATATATATATATATATATATATATATATATATATATATAAATTGTCAGTACGATTATGCGATACATTAAAAAGTAACCATGCAAGCTATAATGCGTTCTAAAATGTTCGTGTAAGGCTTGTAAGCATAAACCTACATTTTGCTTCTTTAATAGCTTCATGTGCATCGTGTATGCAAAGTGTAAATATTGACTCACCCTTTAAACGCATAGCGTTTCATGATTCCTGACTAGTGTTTCAATCGTTGCATATCTTCCGTTTCTGAAAAGTGAGGAGCAATGAACTGTTAAACGGACTTATAGTATTGCAGTCCATATTCAGAGAATGAGGATTTCATTAACAAATGGTGTCTTCTTTGGGCGGATCGTGAACCTTTTATTTAAAGTAACTATTTCAAACTAAAAAGAAGCAAACTCGAACTCCTGCTTAAGCAAAATATCAAACGAT
>NW_019213299.1:30166-42855 GCF_002532875.2 Varroa jacobsoni | reverse complement strand
ATATATATACATATATATATATATTGTTTCTCGATCGCGATGGGTGCAAGTTTTGCAGTTGGAGGGCTATTATTATTGCTCTTATAATCAGTCGAAAATGCTTGTCTATTTTTCAGTCAGCGACTTCGGACGACAAATGTGGCGACAATAATCCTTCCATAGTTCAAACTGCGAGTAACATGTCACTCGCATCAATAATCAAATAAAAAAAGAGGTTTTCTTTAATTAAAAAAAAGCTTTCAAGCAAGTACTCGAAGTTATATTTGAATATCAATATCTTGATATTATCTATCTATTCAGTTATTGGTCTAGCTGCTTTGCACTATTCATAAAAATAACCCGGCGAATCGTAATATTTAGATTTCCACAGTCTGCTTCTGAACCCGACGAACAATTCTATTACAAAGTGGAGGTTTTTTCGATGCTTAAAAATATATGCTTTATCTGTATGAAGCTTTATTATATCTAAAATCTATCTAAAAATATCTATATGCGATAGATGTCTTTGTACAGCGAAATGAGTACAGCATAACCAGGTTCTTTATATTGTTTGTGTCATAATCGGAACATGACTTTGCCGCATGTCAGCACCAAAAGATCTGTGACTACAGTATTATCATTGATTCGTCTAGTTAAAATGGTCTCTGCATCACTTTTGGTTTCTAATAACAATTGTACTTGTAGACTCATCCCTCCACCAGAGCTCTCTCACTACGATCTTTTCATTTATTTTATACCTTTGATTAAATCTTTTAACTCACAAATTTCCTTGGGATGGTTATAGAAGGAGTGAATTTATGGATTATGTTGCATGTTGGTAATATCGTAACCGTATGGCCTCGACCATTTCGAGACGATCCGAACCACACTTGCGCAGGTATGAAGTCTCGCGAACTCAGCGGGCCTTTGTGGGATCTTTGTGACTTTCAGCTCACCAGTATTTTCCCTATTTCTTTCCGAATACGAGCTGTTTAACCAGTAATCAACTCACCCGTAATAGATTATGGAGGGCTGTCCTTTTTGACGGAGCTCGTAGCGTCCTTCTCAAAAATATCAATTATTCAGAAGCAGTCGGAGAGGTTTACTTTTGCTACGGCCACCTTGTCTCTTTTGAAAGGCTCTGAATGGTATAGAGAGAACTGATTTGCTTCTAAAAACCTGATCAGAGGATGTAAGAAGCCACTGAAACTCAGACTGTGAAACAATGACTATCTGGCAGTCTGGTACGTTGCGTCGTTTCATGTGTTTCGTCTGTCAAAAAAGATAGATACGGAATGGTATATACAAATGTTTTACTGATTTTTTTTGGAAATCTGGAAGCTTTTTCGGTTTCTGAAATTACCTTTTTCAAAAGATTTGATGGTTCTTTCAAAACATTTTTAACACAATGACACAGCAGTTTTATCTTTTTACGCTAACATAGACACAATAAATATATTGATAGTCTAACTTTTTAATTGACGTCGCGCTAGTACTTCCAATTTTTTATTGACATAACGTTCCTACTTTGTAGGTCATAATTAATTTGGCACCCCTAGTTTCGTATGTATGATGCATATTGTCGACTTGTTTGAGTATTATAAATTGACTTCAATTTGACGGGCCTTCAAGATGCATAACTCGGATAGATTGCAGTATTGGCTTTAAGAAGTGCATTTTTGAAATTTTTCGTGGACACCTCTACAACACTTCTGTTTTATCTACTTGAGCAGTAGAAAAAATTGAATTGTCCGAGGCATCATTTTTAAACATATTAGAAAATTACAAAAAAGCATAGCCTTTAATCCTATTATCGCACTGAATATTACACAAGTAAATACAAAATTCACTTTTTTTAGAAACACCAACTTCCTAATTGGCTACTCCAAATCAAACATACTATTAACGTAGTCAGAAAAGATGCTCAGCAATATCATCTATGTTATCGTCAACAATAGCGCCCATGTTAAGCTTCGATTAGGCTAAGATTTAATTATTAAAGCCCAATTGGTTATAATATTTTTACGAATATCTAGTCGATGTGGAACTAGTCCTCTCCGGTGGTTCATGTCTTAATAAGTTGAAGCCGCTAATAACTGTTAGTCCAAACAAATACTACAATAATATTTCTATTATCGCAGCAAATACTTCGTGCCATCCCGGATCGTTCCGAAGTGAATCAAGTCATATTTCTTTTTCCTAAGCGTGCTGAACTCTATGCGCGTAGTTTTAAGGAGAAACAATTCTTTAGCATCAGTTTTGTAGTAGAGGTGTGACCGACTTGACGTGTAATACGGTTTGGCAGTGTACATTAGTTTCGACAACAGCGATATGTATATAGATTATGAGCTGAGTGCAAACAACAACAAAGTTAGAATTGTGTCGACTAATTAGCAACCTACATTCCATAGAACAACCACCAGAAGCGGCATATCACAATGATCGATTTAGGCGCCAAAAGGTGTCGCTTCTTTCTAGCCAAAAATTATGTTAGACTGGCAAACTAATTTCTCCGTTGGCTATTTTTGAGAGAAGAGTAGCCTATTTAAAGAACTGTTTTTACTATTATGTACTGTACTTTTATCCTCTGGATAGATGCTTTAGATAGCCACTCATTCCAATCAATAATAAGGTCCAATTCGCTCTTAAATTTTACTAACGGTCATATACCGACCCCCAAGTTTCCACAACTGAATGCTGTGGCTAAAGGATTGATAGGTAAATCACGCTTTCAGCACCTAAAGCAAGCCTTAACGACTTTGCGAAATGCCGATTCTCTGTTGTCCTTTACTACGCGTGACCTCTAGCCCCGTGAATAACAATAGCGTCTTATCTTCGCGCTTAAAAATTTGCGATCGCACTAGGCGAAAATTATCCGCCAATGGACTTCGCGCATCGCCGACACGATATACAATATATCTTTAACAGAGCGATCGAATAGAAAACAAAGAAACCGAACGTATTCACCCGTGGATTATTGTGCAGCGATTATGAGCCGCCCCGGTATATACGGTCGAATATTTTGACCGCAGCTTGCCTTTGGCAACAGGACCTCAACATGAAAAAGCACACGTTGAGCAGCGCGTTGTCAGGTAATCTTCCAAGGCTAAACATTCTGCGCGAGAGAAAAATTATACAGTGCGGTACAAATTTACTGAGGTAAAGACGCAGGAACAACGTCGCATCGCTGCCACCCCAGATAATCCGGAAGATCTGAAGAAATTGTCCGGAACCGTTAAGGCGCGCTCCCGAACTCCGCCATCGTTTCGACATTCACCGCGCAGCACCTACAGTGACTGCTGCGGCAGTGAGACAACGTCAACCAATGCCATGCTTCTTTTGCAATAACAACACTCATCGTTTGTGTGAACACAAAAGTAAGATGACAACGATGTGTTGCTCGTCTAGGCAAACGACATTCCAAAAATCAAGCGTATCGTGAAACTAGAGTCACGTGCCTAACGTGTCAGGTTCTGGACCTTTATATGGCGATTTTACCCCAGGGGAGTAGCTATCTATATAGCAGGCCACAATGAACGCGGTTTCAGTAGCAATGAAAAAAATGGTACCGCCCCTTCAGTGGTAACGACGGTGTCCGCGCAGATTGTGTTTGGTCAGTTCCGTATTCTCATACGATTAATTCTGAACCGGGATAACATACTTTTGTTGCGTCAACTGTCGACATTCGCAAAAAATCTTCGAGTTCGAAGTTAATAAATTCACTAGTATTCAATAGTAAACTAAAGATTCTTGCTTCAGGTGATCGGTGTGATGATTATCGAGTTTAAATTGAGGTCACAGCTTATGTGTACGGTTTTGGAATGCATTTACCATTGCTCACGTCTCTCTGCCTCTACTAATTGGTGTCGATCAATTCTATCAGCGAGTTCTTGTCTGTGGTCAGCGAAGCAATAGCGACTGAAAGCCGGCTTGGCTGGTTATTGCAGGATGCACGCCGCACTCGGTGAGGGTGGGCAAGTCCCACATTTATTGAGCATGTTGCGCTGTAAATTTATCCCGTAATATCGAACGTCCTTGCTCGCTGGAAGCCATTGGCATTTGCGAAATTCATTGACAGCTTACGTACTGAGGCACTTTGCCTAGGGGTTTGTTTGTGACGGCCGCTTGCACGAAACGGTTGTACCGAAGCGGTCTTCCATCACCTCGTTTGCAAACAATCTCGACACTGCCTTACGGCGATTATTCTCGAAAGAAACAACATTATAATGCAAGCCAGAGCGATACCATAAGTAAATCATGATCTTCATGGAAGGTGGTTTCGCCGAAGAAGTGCTCGACTCGGAACGCTCTCGGTTGGGGACCACGATTGATTATATTACATGCCTTATCATCAGCTGGTGACGCGCTCTGATAATCCAGCAAGAGTGTTTTACAGATGTAATAAGAGCGGTTAGAATAAAAAAGCCCGCATTTTCGTTCGTTGTTGGCGAAGATTGTCTTCTCACAGGCAACAAGGGTATGGATTGCAGCTACGCTAGACAAACGTCGACCACAAGAAAAGATAAATGATCAAGCTTAGTAACGTCTGCCTGGTAAAGAATGACAACCTTCGGAGGTTGAAATAGAACTTCTTTCGCATGGATGATCGACATTCCGGTTAAAACGGAGAAATCCGAACGTACAGAGTAAAATTTTCCAATGGCCATGTGTTTCGCCGTATAATTTAGGTGCTATGCCTAATGCTATGTTTAAGATATTTGATAATCTTGAATGCAAATAATTGATTTGTTTTATTAAGTGGAATAGCACTGCTGCATACCAAGCTGATGATAATTGTTGGCCCCAAACAAATGTTACAATAACATTTGTGAGACCGGGCCGTTTGCCAATGGGCCGAGCTATCACGTACTTATTTTATCTTGAATGTGAAAGCTTGTATTATGATAAAAACGACTTTTGTGCTCCATGGACTTTACCTAGCTGCTACTCGCCCATTCGACACCACCTGAAACGAAAAGCAGTGAGGATGCGACTAGTACAAAAGAGTTCGAGGGTCTACAATAGCTCGGACAACAGCGATACACATGCATAATGCGCTGTGACTGTTAATGGTGAGTTTAAAATTCTGTAGAGTGAATAGTGAACAGAGTTTCATAGAGTAACCACAAAAAAAGAGCCATGTTAACAATGATCGATTTAAGCGCCAAAGAATCTTGTGAGCGTATTTCTATTCAAAAGTTGTGTCAATATACCGTTAATCCGACAATAAAGTGATTCTTTTTTCGGTTGTCCTCGAGTAAGAAACAGTTCTCTTAGCATCACTGTTTTAATTAGGTAGATAGCGGATAAATTTCTATTACGTCCAATCCGATCTTAAATTTCTGACGGTCATCTCTTGACCTTTAGGTTTTCATAAATTTGTGATTTCTTTTATTTTTATCAAGAATTTAATATAATTGCTTTTATGTGAATATCCTAAGCTGTTCCTCCTCTGTCCAAATAAGCACTTCTTAGTTCAACAAAACAGAATGATGTACGTGATGCAATTATTCAAGGGTATTGTAAGCGAAATCTGCGCGATATTTAGGCACTTCAGAAAAAACTAAGGCAGTATTTGGTGAGTACATCATATATATTTATATATTTTCATTTGAAATCGGACCAACCTCGGGCCGTTCGTCGCAGCGGGAATAAGCTTATCTGATATTCTTGGTATCAGAAAAAAAGCTTGTTCTTGACAACAAAACAAAGTCATAATAATGAAAATCGATGCATTTTCTCGGAATTTGAGCCGAAAACGAATGTTTTCCAATTTTTTATGACAGACCATATATATCTACCAAAATAAAAACAATCGACGTTTGGTTATTATGCGGCTTCTGAAAAAGCAGAGATGCTTTCTGTGACCCAAACTGGAATATCTTTAGTAAGTTCTGGGCTGGGAATTCATAAAAATGGCTGAAAAAAATCATTTCTAATATATCTGATTTTTTATACAAAAATCAGACCGTTTCAGAAAGAAGAATAAATTGTCAAAGTCACCTAGTTAAGCTCCAACATCTAATCTTTTTAAGATTCTTTGTGCGTTTTGGACTTTTTGTCGTTTTGACTCTCTGAGCTCGTAATACTTTTGGCCTACTGCCAACTTTATTTCTGCTGGATTCTGCGATGAGTAGCGTATCTGAGCGACACTTCAACAAGTTTATGCCTACCAATATCGCCTGACACAAGGTTACTGTAACGTTAGTTAAACAGGGAATATTTCGAAAATGACTGAGTGCTTTGTCTCGAATTTAGGTTTTGTGTTGATTAGTGAGTTATAGGTTATAGTGAATAACCATGACCATTCAAAATAACGCTCCTAACCTATGCTAAAAAATTAAGATTTATAAAGCTAACTAAAAGTTGATGTAAAAATGTGTTCATTGGATAATGTCTTGTTCTTGTAGCAACATCAAGTGGCAGCAATGGTTCATTTCAATCTCTACTATCACCTTATTTTGGATTTGCATACGCACACACAGACACGGTTCCATCCCCCTAACAACACTTATCCACGGAGTTCCTTAAAATTAGTTGTAGAAGACCCTGATCCGTTGCGAGTCAGCTACTGTTCTATCCAATGGTACAACTATCCAAGTGAAGAGGAACACCGTAGCAATGCCAACGTCAGTTGGAAAGCCCACACAGATAGTGATGTTTTGGTGCCCGCTCCCCTAAACCCTTCGCTTCGCGGAAACTACAAAAGGTTATTGAAACGATAAAAAGAACGAATTGTTATCTATACAACTGGAAGACTGTTAATAAGTCTTATAGATCGTTAAATAAGTGTTCTCATGGCTACTTTGACATCAGTCGCAACATGTGACAGCAGATTAAGAAACAGAAGTACTGAGCTTATTCAAGAACCATATCACTCATTCGAATCAAATAAAAATGAACTTTCTAAACCAAACATTTCGATAGTACACGCATACAGCGGAATTATGAGAGAAATATTCTATATAAATTGGTAGTTGTGGCGAGCCTGTTGCCACCGGGTTCACGCGTGCAGCTTCAAAAACCATGTATATATATATAGATTTGTTCTGCATAACATTCGGTTACACAATATGCATTGGGAAGCTTTTTTTGGGAAGAGTTTTTGTTAGCCAGCAGATTATTCGACAGTACATTACTTCATTAAGTTGAGATGTTGTGGAAATATGAGCAAATTTGGAGTTCTGGGTTCGCTTTTGATTCTTATAACTGTTTGAACTGACATCGAAGGCGTGCACTCACAAATAGAAGAAAGCTCTGTTGTTTTTCGATATTACGTTAAAGACATTGTGTTTTCAGTTATGAAAGACACTAAGTTACACGGCGCGCAGCAATAATAACTTGCTATAAGAAATCACCCTTCAGTTTATGATGTTCACTGTAAAGCTTATTAGAATAACCTCTCGTTGTTGTCGGAACGCGAACACTTTTTTTCACTAAGTAAAGTGATATTTCAACAGTGATTTGTGCTATGAGCTGTTTGGAGGACAATCGTTCTTTTAAAAAACACTGCGACGTAGTTTTCGAAATCTTGCGCTCTCATTTTCTACACGTTAGCTGAAATTGACACACAAAATAGTTCTCGCAGATTTTAAGCTTTCAGTGAGATGTAAATATGCGCAAGTAAAGTACGAAATTTATGCTATTCGTTTGAAATCAGCAGTAAATAAGAGGATCCTAGGAAAGTTCAGAAGTAAAATATTTTCGTGAAAATCGAAATTAAATTGTTAATCATTTATTTAGTCCTTTCTTTTTTAAGTTCCCTCAACTGTAAGTGATTTTACTGTACATATATTCTTTTTTACCATTCTATTTTGATAAAAAATCTGGAGCTTTATAAATATAATTAACACATTTAAGTTTAATTGTCCTACACAATTTCAATGTTCTTGATCACAGAATTGATCTTCATCATGCTGCCTTACAGAAGGCGCAAATATACCGCCTGTTTGACATAAAAAAAGCTCTTGATTAAATGGAATGATTTTGTTATCAGCAGTGCCAGCCAGTCTAAGTGTGCAGTGCTGTATTTGTCAAAGGAGGAAACAGCACACACATATACATGGTAGTAGCGATAGCACCTTTTTTCTGATGTTGTCATTCGTGAGGATCACACTAAGTTTTGGTAGTGAAGTATGGCAGGCTCACTCGTGAGCGTGCAAAACGTCTTGTGAAAAGATTAGTGCTATCTATTCATGTAAAATTCCGTAATACTCATTTATAGGGTACTACTAATTAAAGTAGTATAATCATTCCTGCTTTTTGTGGTGACAATGTGTACGTACTTGCGCGTTCAACATATTTTCTCAAACAATGTGGCCGTAAGCGTTTGCAAGGTTTTTAAAGGGGCGTTTTAATAAATGTTAACGGAATGATTTGCTAAGAATGACTTGGCGTAAACAGGAATACTGCTGTCTGTGCTTGTCGGACATAACGATGATCAAGGTTTTTAACACTACAAAAATGTATAAATAGGCTTATGCAGGCCACACATAGATCAGTATGAGATATTTAGTGCTGTTGCTGCGAATATCGTTCTTGTACGAATATAGCCCTGACCAATTTATCATTATTGTAAGAGATCACAAACGGGCGTATTAGACAGACAAAGTAATGGTGAAGAAAAAATGATTTAGCAGAAGCACAGAGGCGGTATCCTTTGATAATAAAAACGAGGTGCATTACTTGTATAGTTACATTTCCAGAACATTTTAATCGTTGGTTAAAAAGGCGGAAGGTAACGAGTATTTAAAATCTAGCAAGTTCTCAAGGCAAAGGTCTCAAATGGTACAGTGAAGGTTTGGGATCATCGATATTTTGTAGAACTAGGGAAACTTAAATTTTATCTTTTTAGTACTAGCGAACTTATTTTTAAAACAAAGTTAAGATGTACAAGGAAGACGGGATGCAAATAGCGCGCGTAATGGACTAATAACATAATGTAATTGTGGGTCTTTTTACTGCACTAAGATATTTCATAAATCTACATAGAATTATACGCTTCATTCCTGCTAATAGTCGCTCTGCAAATACCTATAAGAAAATGTATAGTGACTAACGATAGATATGCCGGATTCCGACTCCGATGAAAACAGATGAAGCTAATTCTACACTAAACTTGCAAAATGTGCATTAACCATCAAGACTTGTTTATAACATTACGTTACTAAGAAACAATAAAAGAATCGGTATGGTTAAAATCCCTAACAATAACTTAGCTAATGCAGTGCTAGTGTTCTAGACATTTTCGAGAGCTGAGCTGTGACAACTATTTTAAATATTAAATGATTTCATTGGTACAAGTTATTTGTCTAAAAGAAAAGTCTCTTTTTATTGACACTCAAACCTTCTGATGAAACTCATGTACAGATTGCATAAAAATCAATAGTACATAACATTGCTACTTGAATTGCTAAAGGTATGGCTGTAATTGACCGCCACGGTAAAAACATTTGAACAAAAGCTGCTGCAAAGCATGTAGTAATCAACAACCTGTTTGCTTGGTGTCTTAGCCACACTCATTACAAATCTGTGGTACTATCAAAAGAAAATTGGCCTTGTATACGGCCACAATTCTATGCGATGTTTAAATAATTAAGCAGTAAGTAAATAAAGAGATTCGCAAAGCGCTGACTTATAAATGCAAGTAGTAAAGGAGAACACCTCCTGATAAAAATAATTAAGCAAAAAGGTTTTTTTGTTTACTTAGTTCAAAAGTAACATTAAATAACGTAAGTTTGAATGGGATATCCATGTATAGGGTGCGTCAAGACTTATGACAATTTTCAAGAGCTCTCGTTGATGAAAAAAGTTTTTTGAATAGACTCGGGGGCGTCAAGGTACTGTTAAACAGCACTTCTTGTTTGAGTGGATAAACCTCTATCCATATGCTATTTTTTCATTTTCTTTCATATAAGGGCTACTTATTGCTTAGGCAAACACTGAAACAAGGTTCAGTTGTGTAGAGTCACAACGTCCGTTTTCTATAAAATTAAATATCTTTGTAAATTCAGGAACGATATCACCTTTTAAACACTGAACCTAATAATATGTCAACAGATATTTTAAAATCAAGACCCTAGCCATCATACACACTTGATAAAAGGCACATACTGTCTTCAGTATTGGGTATTTCCGCAAGTTGTTTTGTGACCAAGTCTTCGGTACGCGAAGTTCTAGCCGTAAGAACAACTAATATACTGCATGTTGAAGCTGCTGTTCCGACCCATTTCAGCCACAAGGGTTCATCGAGTTAGCGTAGAAAACTCGTAGCTTGAACATCGTAATCGCCTCGCTTGTTTAATTCAGATTTACTCTTTCAAGGGTACATAGAAAATCTCCTCTACGAAACGCCTTTTCACTCTCCTAAAGATCTGCCTGCGAGAGTCCTCTCCACTGTGATAGTTCTTGCCAGCTATATATGGCTGATACCTTCAACAAAACAAATATCACTCCGTTTGCTTTTCATTTAGGCATCCGTTCGGTATCAACTGTAGCTATCTTAACCATCTGTTGTGACAACATTATACATAGCTAAAAGATCAACTGCTTCTTGGTCCTCTGCAAGATACTTAATTGTATTAAGAAGGACGTTATAACTTTTTTAATCATCATTTATCAATCAATCAAAATGTAGAGAATTATTTTGCTACTACAATTAGATATTTGGTGAATAATGAACAACAAATGAAAGAACACTATCGTAAGTGTATACATGTATTCTTAAGTCTACAGTCCAAAAATAGTAAAACAAGCTTTGATAAACCTCGAGCACCTTTCAAATGGTTTTTATACATTTTAAAACGTCTTGTATAAATAGATTAATATATCCAAGGTTTTAGAATATAGTGATTGTCTTAACAAAAGTTACATATTGTATATATCATTTTTTTCCAGTGGACAATGGTTTTATTTTTATTGGTTGCAATGCGTGATAATAAGCTATTTGCGAAAGCTTTAATAAAAAGCTAAAGAATATGATCGCAAAATTATGCACTTTGTTCCTATCTATATACTAAGTGCCTGCGATAACAAATAACACCAAAGTTAAAAACCAGTTTACGTTTTTAGCCATAAATAATACTATTAAAGCGACTACGGTTGTTACTGCTTATATCATCTGGATAACTTGAGCTAGCAGCGCGTATTGGTTTTTGTTGCTTCGTCGCTTTCTTCCGTGCCGTCCGTACTGTCTGAGTTGTAAGTGAAGTACGTTTATAGTACAGGTTTGATGATAAGTGGCAGTGCTTACAACAAAGACAATAGAATTTAATAAGTTTCAATAAGATTCTCAACACAATGAGGTAACATTCTCAATTCAGATGCTTAGTTTCTTGGCATGTTTGCCAAAGGATAGATATTTCATGCATGTTATTGATAGTTTTGATGATAGATGCCTTAGAAGTTCCCTAGAAGCGAGATTCATTCGTTGTTATAATTACGATTGCCGCGTGATAATGTTGTCAAGTAGCGGGTCGTCAGCCGTCTAGCTAACTTTCACGATCCAGGAGACAGCCAGAAAATATTCCTACAAATACTAAATAATGTCTTTGTTGAACATTGCACTGGATCACTGAACTCTTTCACTTCCTAATTCACTGACTCGCTCGGTTCTCTACTCGTCCATTCTTCTATAAACGGATCCATATGACCAACGTCATTACTGCACGTCTACCCAGCATATACCCGAACGAATTCATTGAGGCGATTCGTGGTTTAGGTATTACGGAAAAAGGAACGAAGAAAGAGTGGACATCGACCGTATACGGGTTTCATAACATCCTACGCATAATATGTGTAGTAACATCAAAGCAACTTCTTTCAGTTTAGAGGATATGTTCATTCCATGCGAACAAATCCTCGGAATCATCGACGTTTAAATATAGCATCAAACACTTGCCCCCCGTAAAAGTCTAATCGGAGTGGATCTCTCTGTACTTCCTGGAGTTCTTCCTATTAAACGGTACGATCTATTAAACGGTCAAGTAGTTCTAGTTGCGATAATATAATAGCCATAGTTTTAATAATATATTATCTTCCTTACTTTCCGTTCGTTGAAATTTTTTTTTATTATTAATATCTGGTAATAATTTTTAATAACGCTGAAATTTGAATCATCGTAGCAGCATGCTTGCTAGTTATGGTTACGAAAAAAATGGTCACGTATTAAAAAATGCACATTAGGCGTTTAGACCACGTCGCTCCTTAACAAAATATTTATTAGATAGAAGTCAGCAGAGCAGGAGAATAAAAATTGTTAAACAAAAACGGCTCCTTGTCTCTCATCCTTAGCTTAATTATTATAGTATTAAGTACGCTTACGGCGTATTTTCTTCTTACCTGCTCTTCGTTATACAAATTATCCCGGCAGTAAATAATCGTAAGGTTATCTCTCAGGAAAAGCGCTGTCATACCCTTCGTCCTGAACAAGGCACTCTGTGCGCTACGATGCAGTCCTCAGGTCGGCTACTGACGCGAGAAACGAGGTATGGTAGATATTCGCAAAACATTATGTATGCCTTATCCCTCTATGTAAACAAGCAAAGCGCATTGTAGCATTGTCGCCCATAAAAGTTGCGTATTGGGAAATCCATATAATATGTCCATCATAAGGAAAAGGGATAAACTGATGGCTTTGGTTTACAGAAGCTTTAAGCATATTCTTATCAAGTGCTGTCAAAAAAGATAACCGTAAAAGGAAAACGCTTATT
>NW_019213299.1:0-30066 GCF_002532875.2 Varroa jacobsoni | reverse complement strand
ATGATCTGTTTGGTACCGTATCGGAGTATTCATCAGCAAAATTATACATAGCTGAAAATAACATTAAACAAAAGTGGTCACTGTCGCCAGTAACTAGAGATTTTTAAAGGTGAATAAAGTATTTTTTCAATTATCTTTCATCGTTCTTATGCACATTAACTACACTGCAAACACTACTCAATCAACAACCACCCCATGTACATGTCTTATCCCCCATGCGACTCACCCAACTTTCGCTGCTTTAACCAAATCAGAGCTCTAAATCCTCTTTCAACTGGACAGCCCTGAGGACAACATGGTAATGGAGAGACGATTCCAGGAATTTGGACGAGCCACACAAACCGCCTATCAGCGACGTTCGATGAGAAAAATGCTGTGTTTAAGCGAGAGGAAAGGCTTTGGAGGGGGACTAATGGGAGACGCGATTGGATGAATTGCAACGAAACGCTTCGGGTGTTGATAGTCAAATGAAGGCAGGGAGGGGTTTGTTCTTTTGTTTGGGTACATCTTTGACAAGACATCAATTTTATCGTAAACGTGCATTCGAAGGAGTCCCCAGGAACCCTTGTATAAACACTTGTAGATTTGCAACTCCTTAAGTACACGAGAAAGAACCAGCAGTATTTTTCATTACTGTGCAGTGAAATAAGAAAGACCTTTGTATTTTATTTTGGAACTCCAATGTGTCCACTTACCGAAGTAATAATATTTTATTAACTTAGCTTCTTTGGCGCCAATCCAACGTTTTGGATTGACAACCAACAACGTTTTATCCCGAAGCCTCCCTTTGGTCTAAACTATGTCAAAATCAAAGCCTTTATTATTCCCTAGGAACTACAAATATGTTCAAGCGTAAGAAGTGTTTGTCTACCACTTACGCTTAATTGTACTTTCTCATCCTGGGTATCATCTGAGCATTGATATTCAATAGTTTCGGTCGTTAGCTGGTGTTCACGGAATGCTGGCAGTGATTCCTTTGTCCGTCAATTAGTCAGTCTCTTCTTTCTTTTTTGTTACACTTGATACTTGGCCGTGTTATCCATTTGCGCGCCGCATCTTCCTCGTTCGCGCTAATCTGAATTTCACTTCCGGTTTCGGATTCACCGCTAAATGACTTTAAGGCGGCGAACAGCGTGCTGGTGCATGCACTCACTTGCCGGGTTTTCTGATCCACCGCACTTCTCCGCTGCGCTCGGCGTCGATTCCCAGAATTTAAGCCGCTCTCTGCTTGGACATTAACAACGACAGTTTGCTCACTCACCCTATCCTGCAAACATTAATTTCTAAGAACATTGCTCAGACTCAGAGACAGTGGCGCCCTCCGTGCCAAACGACAGCAACCAGTATAAGAGCGGGACGGTTTAAAACAAACTTGCGAAAAAACTAATTCATGGGAACCTTTTGGTGTAGTGCACAACACTTTTTATAAAACAAAGCATTTCCGAGAAGTTGGTCGTATCTCTGTGATGTAGTATATATAAATCAAAGAAATAAAATGAATAACGACGTGCGAAGCATTCTTGTTATGTATTGGTGGAAAGGGGAAATTAGGCCAAAACTTTTGAATGTAGGAATGAAAAGCTCCTAGGCGCATGTGAAGTTCAAGTGATACTGTTATTTACCATTTTATCTACCTCTGAGCTGTATAGTTTCTGATCGTTTTAAGCAGATCAGAGCAGAAATAAGTAAAGCAAACAACAGGGTAAACTGAGAACTTGATGATGAATGAATTCAGTGACCACCTAGTTCAAAAATTCTATTCGCTTTCCTGCCTATTGTCCCTCAGTCCTTTTTCTTTTTTAACTATTGGAGTAGCCGTTGCTGTCAGTACTGTCAATCAATACCGTGCCAAGGCTACACTTCCCATCGAGACTTCCATGCAGCATATTTAAGAACATCGATGACATGATAAAGTCGTAAAACCTTTCACAATGACAAATGGCTAGCAGTATATTGCTACATATATTCAGTTTATATTGCCTCTCTTTTTAATCCTCCTTATTTCTGGCAAAAACAAAAACGAAGGGAGTAAACGCCATAACGGCCATAATGGTATCAAAAGAACAGAATTACCATTCTTATCGACAAACACTTACCCATCAAAGTATCTAAAATGAGTGCGAAAGTAAAGCTTACACGACCAAATATTGCTCTGCATTTCAACAAAATTATAACCAAATATCAATAATTATTGATTATTTTAGCGGTGATGCTTCAGTACCTGACCACGTTTTTGAAAGAAAGCGGAAAAAGTAGCTGCCGTTAAGTTCTACCGGCGAAAATGTACAATTGAGACCCAATCACGTCTTATAGGGATTTTTTTGATGTCCGTTAACGCACTCGCATTAATATAAGTTTGCCGGAAATATCACGCCCATTTCGCGGCAACCCAGAAAGAGTCGCAATAAAAAACGCTGCCCTTAAAACTAGATGCAGCTTTGCGTCCATAATATTACTCAACGTTCTTTACTCGAAAACTTTACACTTCGGTTAGCACAAACCTGACAACAAACAAATATTTTTAAACAATAGCTGCATAAGCGAAGTAGAAGATTCTTGACGTATTACAAACAGAGAATGATGGTTGATGCCCTGCAATTAGGAACTTCGCTAAAAACACACAGGTTTTTCACGGAATACACATTTCATTTAAGAAAGCTATCTAAGGACTATAGCGCCATATTATTATATACTTAATAGATACTTATAGAACATTACAATAACAAGAATTTATAGAAGTTAATAATATAGAACCCAAAATTACATTACTAAAAATTTCTAATATGTTCAAAAGAGAACAGAATAACTTTGTTGGAGTTCTAAGCATATAGTTCATTAAGTTCAAAGTAAGGCAATTTTGAACAGCTCTTACAATTCTTAATTTCCTTTTACCAATCAAATATATTAGAATTAGTAAATTCACTTAACTTGGTTTCTTTTCAGGCAATGCTAGAGGGGTGCATAAAGAAAAAGCTTTAGTTTAAAATCACGGTAGCTATGCTATCTGAGCCACAACTGCATATCGATTTTGAGAGAGAAATGTGTAGTTTTTTTTATCTGGGCTTGGGGTATGTTGCAAATGTGTTTTTTTAGCCCTGAGAAGTTAATTTTTTTAGCAACATCTGATCAAGCCTGCATTATACAGTTGTGAGAATGTTAAAACATCATTAGAATTTTTATAGGACAAATCATGATGAAGTGGACAAGTTTGTCATTTTATCTTTTAATTATTGTAAAGGTATTTGATTTACAAATCACACAAGTAATTGTTTTTCGATTCCGAGCACCAATCATTTTACAATCTAATATTGTAAAGAAAATGCATGTTTGTCAACGTAGTTTATGTTTGCTATTTACAGTGTAGGTCACACTTAGATCAAGCATCATTTCACTCTTATCCTAGAAAGGATAAAGGCCGCTAATAGTCAGATCATAAGCTTAAAAAAGCCCGCCATGCCCGTCCATATTAGAAAAGCCTAACTAGTCGGCTTGTTGTGGACATCTAGTCGTTGATTTGCGATCGGAACGCCAGTGTGTGTGAACAGTTGTGCTCTGATGGCTTACTTATCTATTCTATAGCTGGCGCAGTCTTCAAAGGTGCGTAAGGTGTCATACGTGCGTGAACAGAAGTCATGTTGCCGTCAGTGCGTGTATATGTTTCTACAGACTGAAACTTCGAATTTGCTGCCACCAAAAATGTTGACTACATCGAATTAATAAACTGTACATTGACGATAGCTACTGCTGCTGCTGGCGCTGTGGTGATGGAAATAGTCGGGGTCACACCGGGTTGAACTTAAGAGATGTTCTACTAGAAGCTTTTTAAAGAACCCATTGGCCAACGCCTGGTATGAGTAGCTCACACCTAGAGATGTAATTAAATAAATTAAATAAAACCCATTTTTAGTGCATATTGTGTAACATGAATACGTGACAATATCAATACCTAAGGCTGCGCAGGTCTTGTCGGTTAGCAGAAATAAAGGTTTAGAATAAAACCAAAGCAAGAAGATCGTTGGATGGTTATAGGCAGCTCTTTTTTATTAGAACTTGCATCTAGCCAACTGCAATCGTCAGTGCAACCATATTGCTGGTAAAAGCTAGCCTAGAGAGAACGAGTAACCATCGAATTTAGTTCAACTTTGGTTTTTACAGTTTTTTTTTTTTAAATTGGCTAACGATTCACATTAGTTTGTGAAAACGTTCCAATTGTAGTCTGTTTTTACACGACAAAACATTAGTCCCTTCATCTTTCTACAGTTAGTAGCTGAAAAAGCTTGTAATAAATATAATATGTCGAAAAACCCGCCACGTTTAACTTTCAAACAATAATCGAGTTATTAGTTGCGTGTCTATAACGCTACCAGCATAGAGGATCAATGGAATAATTTAACGTAAACATTATTTCGCGTAAATTAACAGATGACGACGTTTAAAGATCCTTTCTATTAAACTCGCCAGCATAATGCGGGTAGGTACTTATTCAGCCAATATAAATATTTTAACGCTTTTAGTAGTAAGATGTTTACCTAAGAATTACTGAACGGGGCTAAACTGCTTGTTATAGATCATTTGGGTATTTTTGCTCTTTGTACGAAATTTGATGCCATGTGTCCTGCCTCTTTAGTGTAGACTCTAACTTGAGGTTTCAATACCATTATTATTATTACTGTAGAGTGACCATATGCATATGATATCAGTGGCTTTTTACTGTTGCACGAATTGTAGTGTATCCGATTGCAGAGCTAAGTGACAGTCGCTATACACTTTATCGATTCAACGTCAATAAATTACTATTGTGAAGAATGTAAGGACGGCGATAACGAGAACGACAGTAATGCCTAACGTATGCATATGTTCATACATCTAAACATGTATAGATGTGTATAGACACAGTCGCATCAGCCGCTGTAGCAAGCGTGTACCAGCATCACACCTGTATGGGTGCCAGATGTAAAAATGACAGTAGTTGAGTTTGAGGTCAGGCACTGACATTGCTGCTTAGAAGACTCGTTAGCAAAGAAAGTGCACTGGGATCGAGACTATGAGAAAAAGTCGCTCTTGGATACTTTGACTGGATGCCATCTAATCTAGGTACGCGTGTAAAAATGGCTTAAAGAAAAAACAAAGAACGAGTAGAAAAACGAGGTGTACTATTGGTTAGCTTTGGCAATGAGTTTTTCGTATCTTACGAATTTTTATACTGATAGACACTGCTTCAAAGTAAAGGTGCTAATTTTTGTACGAAATGAGCCATGCATTAGGCAGGTAATCACTTAGGTCTGTCTTTTTATATAATTTTAAATACTAGCTAAGCCTATGTGTCTATATACTGCCCTGACTTTTCTCTTATAAATTGTGTACTGTGGTTCGAAGGTACTTAAATGTAATACATTTTTGAAACGTAGTTTACATAATTCCTAATTGCCGTATTTTGTCAAGCGCAATGCAAAGCTAAGTAAAATAATGTGACGTGTCTTTGTCGTGGTATTGGTCTTGTGCGTTATTCGCTTCTTTATGATCGCTGGCTTCTTTTGACTAACCTGATTGTATTTTGTTATTACCTGAACAAAGAGAGTTTCAATGTATTTTACGTTTTATGTCTCTTACTGGCGTTAAGCGTTGCTTCAGACGGCTGGCTTACAATATGAAATAAAGTGAGTCTTTTTAGGCCATATTTCGAACCTAGACCACCACATGTCTTGAAGTTTTATAGGGAAGTGCGTGATCACTGCACCGTTGAGACAATCGTCTTTCGGGTCACGTAAATGTCGAAACCGTAACTAATAATTAATCACCTGTTAAAAAAAATCTTAGACTATTATACATATCTTATATTGATAAGCCAGGCTCAATTTTTATTGGTTTAACCTCGGTAACCACTTTAAGCTATAACTGATTTAAGTTTTTGCTTAATGAGATCATTGGATATTTACTGCCAATTTTAGTTATATTAAATAGCAGGGCATGATAAGACCACTTGTTTTTCCAACGTAAAAGTTTAATTCTGGCGGTTCTCATTAGCGTTACTTCATCCTTGACGAACATTTTAAATCTGCGCATGTATGAATATCAATACATTCACATTCAGCCCCCGACATCAATGTAGCAGATGAAACCTATTCAATAAAATTTAAAAAGTACCGCTCATTTTTGCGAGATAACAAAGGAACCAAGTGGTAAGACGGGTTGAAGAAGCGGATCATAATATAAATATTTGTGCACATCAATGGGACTACTGAGTGTGCAATCTACTTGTTATTATCATAGTTTACGTGAAGATTTCGAATGTCCCGGTGCATTATTGTTAATTTTCTTTGTTCGTGCTTTCATCGAAGCTATGCTGTGAGAGCCGTGCCTCTGCTTTACAGAAAGAAAGCTTGCAATGGTTTAATAACATATGAGTTGCTGATGGCGATAACCTATATTCCTCATGTATCAGATCTGGATATCAAATATACAGGAGAGGTGGACATAGATGTCCATTTTCCAGTATATTTAGGTATGTGTTGATATGAATGTAGTTCCAGGTGCCCTCTATTCAATATAGCATTCGACGTTACATTTCGACGTGAGAATCAAATTTTAACTTAATCGATTGAGTACTTATTGAATCGGAGAGACCGATAAAAAGAGAAGGCACTGCAATCGATACGGGAAAGTAGGATGCGATAGTTCTATTCGTCTAGTCATGTTAATAATTGTTGGTTACGGGAAGGATGTCCACGTCATTCCAGAGGAGTATCTTGTTTGCCCGTTCAATTTAGGGACACTTGAAGTGGTCTAGATTAGAACCCGAGGGTAGACACACCCTATTTTGCACTGGAAGGTGGCCACTTGAAACAATATCGGAAGCAAGACTCGGAGCTATTTATTTTTGGTTATGAAATGAGCGTACAACCCATAAAACCACATTAGTTTTTCTTTGATGATTACGGAAAATTCACTTGCAAAACACGTATTATCATTTGTCATATTATACGACTGCAAAATTACGATAGATTTTAAAACTTGGTTAACTCGCTAACGGTGATGATAGATTATAGGTTGCTATACAAATTATACTGTGGCGACATTGTTCGCTATCAATAAATACCCATTTTGTACTATTCTATATTTAGTGATGAAGGGGTGGTAGTATAAATCAGTTGCAAATTTTTAATAATTAGTCAAACTCGTAGGTATGATATGAAACATTGGAATCTGGTTATTATCCGTATCCTTCATATATTTATATATACAGGCTAGTACATTTAAATTGGAGAAAAGTTTGACGGGCTTATTATCGTAACGAACATGTGTTCATCCGCCATTCTTGATATTATATGAAAGCCGATTCTCTTGAGAATAAAAAAACAGACTCCTCGTGGCAGAAAATAGTACACCGTTTTTGGAATTTGGGCAAAGATCAGCTACTATTTAGTCATTCCGCGCAGGACGAACTTGCAAAGAATTTTTTTTTGTTCAAAGAAGTTCATCTACGTTATTTCCAGTAGCTTTTGAAAAATTCGAGGAAAACTTTTTACGAGGAGAACTAAAAGATACTTAGTAAGCTTTAGTTTTATATCGCTTGAAAATTCATTATTACAACTCAAACAGCATTTTTTGATACTGAAATTTGAGCTTTCTTCGAGCACTTCGTCTGTTATCAGACCAAAATAAATTTCATTGGAATTTATTAAATGTAGCCTACTTTAGCAATACGTTAACAGGTTTATAGCTATTAATAAAATGGTGTTTGTAGATCAAGGAATCGGTATTTTGAGATAGATTAGCCAGGGCTTTAGGTCTCGAATCTACGGTGTAATTGGGTGCGTCATAATAATATTCAAGAAACATGATCATAAGGAATGACACCTTTAGCATATGCAAAATAGTTCCTTGATTTAATTTTGTGTAGATATTGGATCTCCCTTACTTGCTTGCACATTGAACTTTGCGCTTTGAAGCTTCTCACCGACCGCATACTTATAATTTGTAGTATCATACCTCATCTAGTAATCCATGGCTTGTTCGAACAGATCGACGGTGACATACGCCAGGGAATCTGCGTGAAAGTAATCGAAATCGCGCAGGCTTTTACCTGATGGATATGAAAGTGGAAGGGCATATCGCTTAACTATTTTTTCCTCGATTCTGGCCGTCACTGAATCGTGGCGATAAAGCTATGCTTCATCATAGAGGAGCCACACTGTGCGCTGTCGACAGCCGCGCTACACATACATCTTGAGTTGGAGATATTTAGCAAAACCGGCTGTTTCCTTTTCAGAGAATATCCGTATTTTGTTTATAAGCTTTTATGATAATAGCAGGTCTTTCTTCCATTTGAGATCTTTAGGTATTGCCGTTTCCTTCATAACCTTTAACCTTTTTATTTCTTGAATTGACTAAACATGTAACAAACAGTCTCGCTAAGGGCCTTTTTGGTCAGTGTTTTCACTAGCCCTAAATGGGTTTCATCATCATCTCTTTATCAACAATAGAAACTAACAATTAGTGTTGACTTAGTGGGCATTATTTTTGATAATATTGTCAGTCTGTAGTTGTAAATAATCAAAATTTTGGTGCAAATATATACAAAATTCTATCTGCTAATAGTTTAAGTCATCAGTCACTTTCAGCCTGCCAAATGGTTTTGAACTGGTCCCGATTAAAGTCGGAAAATAGCGGATCTTGCGTGGATCGCGTAGTGTATGAGCAGTTTCTTGTAGCAAATGATTTGAGTAAAATTCGATAACAGAATTAATGATTTCTAGGTCGTTTGTAGGTCTAAATCGATAAAGGCTCTTGCAGTATAGACTGGTAAATTTAGTCAGAGAATCATGTTGTGAATATTGCTTGTAAAATTTTACAAGTACTATACTAACAAAAGCATCTTTTAAACTTCGTATTTTAGACGTATCCAACCTTAAATTCCAGTCTGTTGCATTCTTGTTAATATATGTATGCCGGCGTATCTGTAATCCCGCAGCCCAGCGCTGGACAGGAACTAATTCTTAATAAAAATTGTCAAAAAGCAACTTGTACTATCTGTTTTCCTCTATGTAAGCTCTGCAATGAAGGTACTGAAAATTAAAGAAAAAACGCGCGTACGATGTTCTGTAAACGGTAAAGTCTAAAATAAGCAAGCCATCGTTTCATATCACTTAAAGGTCGTATACTTAATGATAGAGTAGCATTAGAAAAAATTGTTGTGAAGCTAATCGTAAAAAGGAGTTAGATGTTGATAATATTGAGCGGCTATATTGTAAACGGATTCGCTGTCAGGGAAGAGAATGGTAATGTGTAATATAGTTTACCAATTATCCTGCCAAAAATCTATTTTTTGAGATATTTTAGGGCAAGTTCCGCTTTATTTCTCTATGGCATTTGATCTGGCAAAGGAGTATCTTACATAATGTTTTTGCTCATTTCATATCTGAAAGCCAAGTACACATCATGTGGCACCCTCCAATCATAATTTTCGGGACTAGGTATAATTTCAACATAGATACTTGATTTTATTGAACATATTACCCAGTTGATTTACTTAAGTCATACAGCGCGGCACTTAGTTGGCTCGCAGCTAAAACGGTTTAAGCCGAAGTATTAATATTAAAAGGTGACGGTACACAAAATATGAACTTATTTTCTGCTTTCATTCTTTGACCAAAAAAAGACTATCGGAGTTATGTATTTAGAAACAGAGTATATGCTATAGAAGTAATAGAGCTGCATACAAAAGCAAATAGGTTACACTATATAGAAATTACGGGTTACACGGATACCTAACTCCAGAAAAAATAATTTAACAGGTGGCCAGACAATTCGGTTTAAAGCTATTCCGAAAACATGCTAATCATTAATCTATTCCTCTTGTTTTTAATGTGTTTATAATATGTACTTTGTTACTCGTAATAAGGGCAATTGGAATTGAAAACACGAATATTTCTTCCTCCACGACAAGTAAATACACGTAATTTTCTTTAACCATAAATAAAAAACACTCATGGTAGTCTTGTAGGATTGCGGAATCATTTTTCGCAAGTGTTATAAAGACTGTCCATAGCCGATTTTCAAAATAGAGTATGTTAACACTTGCTCATCAGGTTTAATTCAGTTGCTGCTGTTGAAAAAAATTCGGCAGGTATCATCAGCCAGTAACTGTTGCCTTTATTTTTAGGAATTGCTCTTTGCGTGGACTTTGTTCAATCACACGTAGCTAGCTACGATAGTTGTTGTAAGCAGCTGTATCACCGGACGCTTACATATGCTCTCTTGCTAAAACGCAATCGAAATGCCTTTGGAGCAACGCATAATTTCACCTATACATGTCTGCCGAGGCGCCATTCCCATTGATGAGCGTGGTCAGCCTGTGGCACAAGTCGCCAACGACCTCGAATGCGTGACAAACGGGTCATTAGCAAATGTGATTCGTCAACTGTCCAGTCTCTCGAAACATGCAGATGACCTCTTCGGCGCGCTCTTTCAAGAAGCCAGTGGACTTGTTCATAGGACGAACCAGTTGCAGGTAAGCGTTTTTTTTTCGTAAAAATACCGGCATACGACTTTAATGTAATATAGAAATCAACATTCATTTTTATATCAAATTACTAGTGAAATGAATTTCGGATGGCGTTATTTGTCTTCCAGTATTAAGTTAATGTTGAATTTTTAAATTTAGTTCTTTTTTAGGACACCATATAAATTCATACCGTTACAAAACCTCGGCATAATTAATATCCATAGACTACAGTAATATAATAATAGAGATTAATTTGTATAGGCCAACCAATATCTATTTGTAAACCAGGAACAGTAATGATGTATTTTGAACATTATTACCGGTTTTTGTCTGTCGGTAATTAACTTATGCCAAATACTTTGTGTATTCCATGATGTGTTGCGGTACGGATATTACAGAAAATGTCAAAAAAGAATTACATTCATTACGACAATTTAAGACTTAGGATTTATAAATCGATTGTAAAAAGGAGATAAAATACGTAGTATAAAAATATATAATTTATTTATTATTGAATATGTGAAAAATATATATACGTTTGTCAATATATACGTTTGATTCGAACACATTGTTAGAAATATTTAATATATTTCGTAGATCCTTAAGTAGTCATAGTCTCAGCTTCGACATATTTTAAGTTACGTGACATTGTTTAAAAACCGCAATTATTTGGGCTGTTTTTTAATGATCTTTTTTGAAAATTGGAAGAATCCTTCATCCAAACTTTTTGGGAATTTTTTTTACCTATATGAATTCTTCATACTAAAATTTCACTTGCCTCTTGTAGCATTGGGAAACACATTCCTTGACTATCATTAATTTATGCAGGTTTGTTTTACAGCGGTATTGTGTTCACTTGAAAGGACGGGTAATGAGTTAGGGTAGGCGAAAGTCTTTCATTGCTTTTATTTACCCTTGTTTACGAACTAAACGAGGCATATTACATTATGCAGGGTATGCTGATATTCATAAAATACCAATGGATCGAGAGGGCAAAAACTATGTTTTCGGCGATTTAATTTTTTTGAATTGTTATTCAGATTATTTTCTTGGTCCTGGGAAAGAGATCTCATCTTATGATTTATCCAGGACATTATGATCCTCACCTCTTTATCGCTATCAACACACTTTCCCATATATGGGATCCACGTGTAAGTTAGCGTAACATTTGAAATTAGCTTATTGCATTTTTTTCTGTATGAAGTACCTGTATAAGTACACGTTGAAGTTGACACTTTATTATGTCCGACTTGATAATTTTTGTATTGAAATTCATATATAATCAACAAATATTGTCCGGTGACCTAGTCTTGGTATTTAGTTTTTATGCAGGATACATCTGATACCAACTCTAACAGTGTAAACATAGGAATTATCAAGAAATAAATGCAATCCGCTTGTTGTAAAAAGAGTTATGGAGCTGATAAATATCTGTTGGGAGAGTTGAAGAACGTGTCACAGATCACAGTGTGTGCCAAAGTAACGTACGGCAATCGATGGCATGGGAAAATTATGATAATTAATTTGAATTCGTGTAAGAAACTAGTAAGAACTTTATGGCTGTTGATGATTTGGGGCACAGGAATATTGGTCATCTCAAAAATACTATCCGGTTTTAAATTAGGTTTTAACTACTCGCCTTTAAATAGACTCATACTTATTTGCCGCGAAGTGCTAAGGTATACTTCGATATCAACGAACTAAGAGTAACCGACTTCACATACGTATGTGCGATCTATTATCCTTGCGCGCATAGTCTCTTTGATATTGCAGTATCGAGACTGACTGACCGTGTAAGGTCCGCTACGTGAATCCGAACATACATATTATAGTCTGTGTTTTTCGGCTCACGTATTTGATCTTACACGGTCAGTCAGTCCTGTAGCGTTCCTTAAGAAAATATTGTTTTATTTTTCAATTTAATGCTAAACATATATTGTCATTTCTTATCTAGCTAGCATAGTTTTTCTGCCGAAATCAGCTTGAGCTTAATCTCCTCTCAATAGGTATGCAGTACATGGCTGACCCATTATAACTGGCATGATTTTTGAAGTCATATCAACCAAGCAACATTCGAATTAAATTTTTTATTTTTGTTACACGTATGTTATACATTGTTCCAGCAACGGGTAGAGCGTTTGGCGGTCCGAGTAACAAAGTTGGATTCCACAGTGGAGGAAGTTTCTCTACAGGACATTACACAACGTAAAGCCTTTAAATCCACTATCCAGTATGACCAGCAGGTATGTATATTGCAACGGAAATGGCTAATTATTTTTTAATAATTATTGTGCTCGAATAAGTATCTAGGCAGAAATCCGGACGCTGGACCTATTTACCAAGCAATTGTTCTGAGTAGTTAAGATAGCACTCTTAGTAATTAAATAGTTGGAAAATAAAAACGTTTGTAAACAGAAGTGAACATAATCGGTTCACAGCGTGTAGAATGGAGTTAGTTATTTCTATAAATTGTGCTATTCCGTGCATCTTGAACAGATTTATTTGGATTAAGACAATCTTATATGAGATTTGAATTTGAAGCGTACTCGAACTACGTTCTAAGTAAGCTTTTTACGCGCGGTAGTTCCCAGGAAACCGTAAAAATTTGGATGAAAATGATTTATTGTTTTTTTTGGTTATGTTTATATGCATCGGAGTGCAGCAGTGCTAGATATTCTCTTCTGCTTCTACCGTCTTGGTTGCAATTAGTAAGGTTACTGGTGTAACGTCTCTGCTCTCAAATTTTAGGAACATATGTGAGATGTGCGTTAGAGACCGGAACTTGACACAAACATCAGTGTTACAATTTTATATCAAATTTTCTTATCGTATTTTTAATTATTACTATAAGGGTTGCCGATTATAAGACGAAGATATGATCTCAACAAATTTCTATTTTATACTATCATAATATCTTCGTATTTTTTTAAGAAAGTAGAAATTGTCCGCTCAGTCCACCCTGACTGCTCAGTAGAATTAAGATAATAGTGTACCCACACCAGTGCGCATATTCAGGTACTTAAGCTCATTTTGTAAAACTATGAGTTAAAAACGATGAGGGATTAGTGGCAAACCCGAATAGATGAGCGACTCAAGCTTTCATCCTTATAAAATGTATATATTGGTATTGGAGCTGAGTTGTGTCCTACTTGCTTTGCGCTTTTTGCTATTTGATCATATGATATCTTCCAAAGGGCCAGTAACTTGCATTGCTAGTTCCGCTTCAATCAGCTTTTTCCTTGCGGTGAATTCTTTGATTAATCGAAAATAACGCTTGGCCATCTGACGATTCGAGATTTCTTTGTTGTAACTTCCATTCTACATTTATAGTTATCGTGTCTGTTTTGTTTTCAGTTTTCATTCCATTGACGACTAAAATTAACAGCCAGGCTAGCATACGTTTGTAAGTGTGCTTCGTTCGGTAATACGAGCTCTATTTGTGCAGCCACTTTGTCTGTTGACGTTCGGAAGGCACTTCCAGTAAAGAGGGCTGTTAGTAACGAGACTCAATTAGAGATAGTGATTGAATGGATTAATGTCATGAAGATCGCACCAAGCAGCGCGTACTAATAATGGTCAGATGTATATTCTACAGATTTGTATAAATTACTTGCAGATGGTAATAACTAAGTAGGTCATAAAGATTAAGTGAGCCACTAACATAGCATTCATTATTGCGTTCACGATTGCGAGAAGGCTTCCAGTTGTATGTAGTTATTTTGAAATGGTGAGTTATACTGCGCTACGAAATTTTAACGTTTCTTAATGCCTAAGGAGCAATCGCACAAGCACATTTTAAGCTGCTGAGTACGGTGACTTAAATATTATCTATTATTTGTAACTCTATCCAGTATTTCATTCTAACTCTCTTAGATAATAACACAAATCTTTTTGCAATTGGATTGATGAAAACGTATAAAACACTGAAATGATCGTGTTTGAATTGAACGAATAAACCACCGAGCTATGTATGGCTATACCCATACAGAATCAATTGGGGAGTTGCTAGTTACAGTCGGATCAGTATATGCACTAAGAGCACGGGAAAGAATCACACCGTATTCAATATCTGCCTTTGAATGCCTATTTATTAGCAACAACTGCAATAGATTCGTCTAACGAATTTACGTTGCCCGAAGACGTAGGTTTTGCAGAATTGTCTTTTCTTTTGAAAAATTGCAGAAGTTCCGGCGCGATAGAAATCAAAGAGACTTCTTTGTCCTCATAAAGACAGGAACCCTGTGCTCGCAAATCAATGTAGCAATCAATAAATCAGCGTTGATCGTGATAGATTTATTGTGTAACACCTTAAATACATATATTTTGTGCTTATTTATCCCTTACCGGCAGTTCAAATGTCTCAAAAGAAGGTGTGAAACAGTGAATTGGACAGTATGTGTCACTCTGAAAGAATAAATGTCATGTCGGGCAATTTCAATTTATCACGAACAAATTGGGACTCACGGTGCTGCGCGCTACTAGCATATAAGCTCATGAATACACGCGGCGTTTGGTTAGCCTGTAATCTGGTAACCCTTCCTGCGCGTGCTTACTGGAAGTACGACTTTAGTGCCGTTCCACTTTAATGTACTGAGATTTCCAATCTGACTGACTGGAAGATATGCATACGTACATGCTACATGTGTAAAGACGAGAAGATGAACCGTACCCGAGATTACTATATTTTATTGAATTTAATTTTAGTTCACTACCAAATTTCTCGTTTGCACTTCTCTTTTCTAATCAATAGTAAGTAGTATATGCACTGTTCATCTTTTTTAAATATGGAATCAATCATGGTTATTCAAATTCATAAAATGCGGTAACAGGCCGTTTAAAGAGTGTAGAGTATAAATGCGGACACTTCTGTGTTAGCATGGTTTAATTTTTTTGTTAAAGTATAGGGGCATCGTTTCCGTCCATATAGTGTATTGGAAATATATGGTATGGTTACTCTGAAATCGTTTTATGCATCACAACAAATTTTGAATTACAACCCCATTTTCCCTAGCTAACATCAGTTTAATATCACACGTTAACAGAGCGAATGCTGATAAAACGTTAGTCGCTCGTTTATTTTTGCTGTGTTCAGTGCGTGAATAAATATGTGGTGTGCACGTACTCTTACAATACTGCAAATAGCAACGGTTACCACAGATGACCAGCTACAGTACTGGATCTTAATTCTAGTAACGATCTAAAGCGACTTGGGCTATTGCTTCTTTATCCTTTTGCATACTCTTAAATAAATTTGCAACCTTTAATGGACGGCAGGGTAGTCCATGGAAAAGTATAATCATTACCGGCATAATTAAGCATTACCGCTCCTTTAAACTAATGTTTGTTTGCATTAATATTTACCTTTTTATTTTTCATCTTCAATTAAATTACTATCATTTTAACTTTATTCTATAAATTAGTCTAATTGAGCGTCTCAATATTTTATCTGAACCGAGCCTGAGTAATGAATATCTTTTAAAATGATTTGTTTTTTCTAGGCTGATAGGATCCAGAATTTGACGCAAAGTGAGGGGCTGACATTTTAAAAGAAACAAGCTTTTCTGATTTGTGGTAATCTTCTTTCGACCCGAAGTCTAATTCGCGCAAATACTAGATATTCCTGCTTAAAAAATTTCCAAAACGACCTATTATTCGCAGAAATTTCCGATGTTTCCACCAAATAATCGGCGTTTTATCAGTGAAGAATTTCGGGATGTTTTTCATTACTAATAGAGTTGTTTTGCAGCGACAACCAAATAAAGAATCGGCTGGCAAATTGCCCTAGTTTGATCTGTGTCCATTGTGACTGTCGACAGAGTAAGGATAGTTAACGATGGTGCGTTGGTACCCAATATTTTACGTCGGGTTTTTTTACCACGCTGACCACTTGTTCGTAAAAGGTGCTTTTTCAGTAACAAAATGCTTACTCGTGTCTTCCCTAGTCGGTTCGATTTGAACGTCTTTGTTTTTTTTGCGTACTGAAATACTAATTTGAGTTCCTTCAAAGCCTTTTCAAGTGTTGTGCTGTTATCAGAGGATATTTTAGATGCTGAAAAGAACCCATTAAGAAATCCTCTTAATGCAAGCATAAATTCGTAACCTCAGGGTCTGGAGCTAAATTTAAGTAAATCGCTTTTGGGAAAGTATAGGTACATAGAAGAATGTAAGTTTCGCGTTCAATGTTGTTATCGTTTCTTATGTAAACCAGTCTAGTAAAATTTACACCTGCATAAGCAAATAGGGGGCTTCGCTTGATTCTTCAACTTGGAATTTTTTTCGAAGCAGTCCTTTAAATTTCATGCATAGCTTGCAAATTTTAATCACTTTCTTAATTAGTTTTTGAGTGCTTAAGATAAAAATCCTTAATCGAATTTCATGTGTTGTGGATGATATGCCACCAGCATGGAGACCAGCGCGGATACAACTTACCATTAATTTGACGAAGCCATTTTTACCAAACAAAATTATTATTTTTTTTTATTGTAGGGAAGTTGTTCTGACTTATTCGCAACGAATTAAACCTTTGACGTTTTTTGAGTATGCATTTTTTCTATACGATTATTTTACTACGCTTCAGTATGTTTTTATAGCCTGAGGTAAGCCCGTAGATAAAATGCTCATGTTGGATGTATTCTATTGACGCTGTCTCAGCCTTTTAGTAAATTTAGTAAATTTTAGTAAATTGGATGTGGTTGCTTGCATTAACTTTGTTGTGAGATTCTTAGGTAACACTTTTCGCAAAAATGCCAGCATGCGAAAGAATTTGATGCAGTCAGAAAGCATGGAAGAGTCAAGCGGATTGGCAGTGGTTATTGAAATAGTACAAAGCTTACAATATATGTATTAGTTTAAATTTAGACTTTCAAATAGTGTTCCTTGGTTGTCTGCTTAGCTCGCTTAAACGTACGTTTGGCAACGGCTTTCTGTCGTCCCAATACGGTCCATTTTTCCACAAGCTGGCCATATGCTCACTGAACGGTGCACCTCTAGAGAAAGTATCTGCCGTGTTATCTGACATCCTGACATAATCGGTTTGGTTTTTCGCAAACTTTGTTTATAGTGAATAGCTTCTACCAGTTTGCAGATTCCTTTAACCAACATATTTTTATTGTTTTTTTATGTTCAACGAGCTGCCATGAACGCTATAGTACAAATCTGTGGAGTGAGAGATCTCCTCTAAGTGAACCTACACGCGCCCCAGCCATAACAAAGGAGATTGTCGCCAAAGCGTTGGTATATGCGACACAACTATATGCCATCGGCGTCGCAGAAAATGTTCAGTTCTCTTCCAAACTGTGGTCCCGATTGATTTTATGTTGCCAGATTTCTTGTAATAGTATTTCTACTTGTATCGTTATAAGCATCAGTACACTAATAGGAATTTTTCGAGATACTTAGAGGCGACCTAAATCTTACAAACGCTCAATGTAGTGGTTTTAAGTGGCAGAAATGCTTTTTAAATATTCTTTATTATGCGCGTACGCTTTTCCGAAAACAAAGATTACCTTTAGAATATTTGGATCCGAAAAAAAGGCAATCATTTGGAGATGCTTCGTTGCTTTGACATGTTTCTGCATCTTTTACCAGTCTTATCTTGTTTGGTTGTGAGAAGGCATGCTCGTCTATATGTTTTGATCTTACGAGAAGTTGTTTTGCCAGTATTAACACCGGCAGATAATGGATTTATTTTTCTTCCAAAAAGATGCAGGTTCCGCAAAACTTCCTCTTGTCTTTTCATTTCTTCATCTGCATTTATTGATAGATTTTTACATTTTTTGGCTTGCAGGAAAAAATAGTTTAAACGTAACATCGTTAAATTCTCGTCATCTCCTAAAGCATTAATGTTCACTTTAAATGGAAAGCTAAGTTCATATTTCCCGCAGTTTCTACGCTTTATTGAATCTGTAATTAGTTGCATTAGATTCAGCTTAGACAATTCATTTTTGGGCGATGATTCTCTGCCTATATTTTTATATGCTATAAAAAATATATTTCCGATATTATTTTTAGTAGTCGCAAATGACTAACCTAAGTTCCGACTTAGTGCACGGTCGAATTAAGTGAGAAGTGAATAGTATCTCGTTTTTGCCGTTGCCGTCATTTAATATTGCCTGCCATATTGGCGAAAACGAACGCAGCAGATCCGATCAGAATTTTGATCACTTTTGAGCAAGGTTTGCCGTATTTATTCGAAATGGTGTTTCGTCTGTTGATTGAAGTATGCATTTTGCGACCTGAGAAAATTTTACAAATTACGGGGTGAAAGAATTTAGCAACAGAACTAACTCTGACGGTCAATTTCGTAGATTCTGCAATTTTTACTTCAATCGAAATCCGATCCAGTGGAAGATTAGTTATGGTGTTTTCTCCAATGCAGCTTAGTTTTAGAGATTTAACTAAATCCTTCGATATATAATTTCTGACTGCGCCAGGGTCTAAGATAATCCTGCATAATTTTCGCGTTGCTAGTCTTTGTTAATACGTAGCCTAAACGTAAGATTGTCGATTTGTTCACTTTATGTGAATTGATTGCAAATGAATAAGCAAATATGTTGCACCTTGTGCAAAAATTTGTGTACATTATTAAATAATTCCTACTTTTGCATCTAAGGTAGTTCGACTGACGACATTTATTCTTTACATGAGTTTTTCTCAAGCAACGGAAACAAACATTTTCCTTGGTTATACAGTGCTTTCTTTCGTCCAAAAATGTTTTTTTTTTGCAATTTGACCTGTGAGGTTTTTTATTGTAAAAAATACGAAACGATCTAGCAATAAAGTGCTAATTTGAAATATATATTTTCTATTCGGTTTCTGCGTATTATTATTATACAAATTTCGACTTTTAGCATTCGTTATTAAATTTGAAGTCGACGACTTCGTTGTTAAAAGTTCTGAAGATGAAAATTAGCGTGTGATGTTAACTTGTCTATTAGACCAACACATTTACTAATTTCAAACTCATAATGTAAAAATTTTTTCAGTGCTCGCGGTTTTGACTCGTTGTAGACTCTGATTGCTATTTTTCGTTAAAATTACTAGTACAATGAGTCTTTACGTCGAACGGTGGTGGACTGTCAAATACAAGTGCTGCTAATTCTTTTGTTGTAGTCTTTAGAACCTCTAAGGCTCTTCCAATTTGAGAATATATCGGCACGAAATTATTAGATTTGTTTGATCGATAGAGATCCCTTGATCGCATACCTTCAAATTTGGTGTGTTTACACCCTGCGTCCTCTGATTTTCCGTGTTTACCCCTTTTAATATTAACAGCAATTTTGTATTGCTCTCCAGAACAACCTGAATAACTGATTTCATTACTTGTAAAAGTAAGGAACGCATTTTTTTATTTTTTAAATTTCTCTACGTTGGACATATTAGATAGATAGGTACTTTATAAAACCTCAGCCAATAAATGAGCTTACCATTTCCCTTGTAAACGTGGACTTAATCCTGGACATTGGATGCCGTAGACTCAATATTTTTTTCTGGTTTGTCAAAAAGCTGGTGACTTATGTAATAACCATCAAACTTGCCAGGGTCGAAATCTTCTCACAACTCTTACATCAAATGTTGTGCGCTACGACTATTAAAAAGCTATAATTTGGGGATGGCTTTTACGCGTGTCTTGCGAAAGTATGACTTTCGCGCTGTTCGATTGACCGAAAACCATATGAAGAATGCGTTGTTCTCGAAATTATTATCAGATTTGTCATAGGCACTTCGTTTGAGGTACTATTATAATCAGTGGTTAATATATGGGCGCTGCTTCTTTTTTTAAATACGAAATTAGTCGTACTAACTCAAACCCATGAGATCGCTCCGGAGACTTCGGGAAGACGCTGGAGACAAAACAGATTTCGAAAGAGCTTTCTGTCTCAATTTCTGCAGCAGCCAAAGTTTTACTCAGTTTATATAAGAACTCATATGGGCATATAGCAGAAATCCTTTTATAAAAACTATTCTGGAGATAATCTTGTGTAAAAATCATCATACTGGGAAATACACGTCCCGCCCAATTTTTTTTGAATGCCTACGATAATGCAATCACCTTTTGTCTTCGTGGAAAACTAGATTAGGATAGGCAGAAGCCTTGTCTTGTCCAAATAGGGAGACTACAATTTTTTTCTGCTGGAGACACCCACGATACGTTCGACAACACCCAACCCGATTAAATTCCTTATGGAACCAGGTCCTATATTTGAGGAGAGGTGTTTTCAGAAGATAGATTCATTCATAATAAAAATTTATAGAAAAAATAGAAAATTCTGGGTTGATAAAAGTGACATTACACTGTATTGACTAAAGTACTTTGATAAGTGTATTACTGTCGACGATATGTATTTTTAAAGTTTCAAGAGCATGTGCACTCCTTCTATGAGAGCTAATATTAAATCCGAAAAAGCTTTACGAATTATAGGAAAACGTACCACAATATCGCTCAGTTCACTAGAAATTTTCAAAGCTATAAATTTAGAAGAAACGCAGAGAAATTACATAAGCTTCCACCTAGGATGCATCAGAGAAGAAAATTGATTCGTGAAACTGCCGGCAGCTAGCCAATTACAAAAAGCTTCAATTTTGCTCTCAACTCTGAGTTCAAGACAAAATTGTTGGACATATTACTAAGTTACGGAGTGGATACAGAGTTTCATCACTGTCGTAGTTGTTTAAGTCAGAAGCCTATCCTCATGTGGAGAAGCGAGATCCGTCTGCTCGTAACGCACTATCCTAGGACCATTCATTTACATCCTATATTAATATGTCATTAGTTAACCCATATAGATCCCTATATTAGAACTATAGTGTATGCTGATGATGTATGGTTTAGTTTCCACGATAAAAGGTGACTAAAAAATACGAACAGTACTTGGTCGAGTTTTTGAATAGACAATCGAAGGAAATTTAAAATTTCGTAATACAAAATAAAAACGTTAAAATATGGCACTTAAAATTCGTAAAGGTGCTGTATAGCACTCCGGGCACAACAGTTTGATGAAGAGATATTACATTTACAATAAAGAATAGAACCCAACTAATTGCATGCATGAGCTGGAAATCACACCATAAACCAATATACTAACAGTCATGTGTAGGACATCATAAGAAACGTTTCCAGACAAACGAAGTGGATTAATAGTGCGTTTGTTTTTAGTAAGCTGAATTATATATGCGGCTTTCTAGTTTTTACGTAATAATAGAATCAGTTAGTAGAAATAACATTTCCTTCCTTGTGGTGCGTCTCAAGTTTTAGCCACGGATGAATCTGAACATCGCTCTATTTTAATTGGGAACGAATGAGTGGTGCTAATAAAATAATCGTAAATAGATAATAATGTAGCGTTCAAGTTCAATTAGAAGCTAGCAGAATCTTTAAGAAGAAGCCTTTCGTAGACTTTCGTATGACTTTCGTAGACTCTTTTGTCATAAATCATTGTCATTGATTCCGATATACCAATGCTACAGGCAGTGACTCGTGAGAAATAAAAGCTTTAATATACGTTTCTAGGTATTAAACCTTTCAAACAAGTACAACTTGGCAAAAAATATAATTGGTAGAAGTCTCATTTGACGATAAAATATGAACCCTCCATGACTCTTATTTCTATTGTCGGTTGCTGCACTGTCGTGCTAAGTAAGCCGGGTTATTAAATAAATAAGCTCAATAGATAAATGTGTTACATTTTGCCATTTTACGACGTCCTAAATATTACATATTGGATTAATAATCGTATCGTGTTAAAAGGTAAATGTGTGCGCATGTGTAACCTTCTGAATATACAGGAAGAGCAAACATTAATTTATCATTTGCTTTTATTATGGTAATAAATATGCTTCGCTCGTTAATATTAGCTCATTCGTTTCTACACAGGTGGTTTCCCGAGAATCAATGCCTGCAGCAATGAAGGAAATGTACGCCGCATGTGATCCCCCACCTCCTTTGGGTAATCTTAACTGCTATCGCGATGACGGTAAGGATGGCCTTAAATTTTACACGGATCCTACATACTTCTTTGAACTTTGGCGGCAAGAAATGTTGCGAGATACACAGAAAATCAAGCAAGATCGTGTTGGTAGAAAGCAAAATACGTCGCAGGATCGGGACGGTCGCAAGAAGGATTCTAAAAAGGTAAAATGGCCGTTCTAAATCGCACTCTTGAGCGTGTTTTTTTTTTGTCGAAATCATATCTTTCCATACCTTTTTGGCTTTGGAGATCAGCGCTTGTTTGAAATACCAAAACGGGAGGGAAAGTAATTTGGCGAACGAGACTATGTTCGCGAAGAAATATGCTTTATTCGTTAGAATTCGTTAGGTTGGTTTATAGGAAAGTAAAAGCCGTTGCCTGTTTTTTTTAAACATTTTCCTTTAAATTGTAAGCATGCTTCATTTTCATCTTAATTGGATTCAGCCTTCTTCAGCTGTCAGGGGGTCTCCTTAATAAATGAACCTGACAGAAGCTACAACGCTCTACCCATGCTTCATGCCAGGGAGAAGTTCATAAGAGCTTCTTCCTTTTTATCTATTATCTCTGTTAATCATGAGGTGAATTAATTCTATTTTTTTTCTTGTAGCAGGTTCGTCAGCCATCCAGTACACAAGAGAAAATGCGAGCCAAGGCAGCGCAAAACGAGATTCATCTTCATCAAGGGGTACCGGGCTCCGGTACTACCTTGTGTACTACGGGGATGGCTATTGGAGGCCACATGGGACATCATGCGCACGAAGCGCCACATTTCCCTACAAATTTACCCCCTCCTGTTGAAATCTATGGTAAGAAGGATGCACTATATTTATTATTCATATCGACCGATGTGAAAATACACTGGAGATTTTCTCGTATCTGTGCCTTGACCAGCGATATATAAGCGTTTTAAGAATGTACATTGAGTGAAGGTGTCTGAGACCGTCACTTTGGTGAAATAAATGCGACCTAGATATAATGTTTTATCTGAGTCTGTATCTGAAGAATTTTGAGAAATATTTACTACCATCATTGTTTTACTCAATGTCTGTGCGAGTGAAGGAAGTCATTTTTTTATAATTATTTTAAAATGCTCGAGCCACGCACTATTATAGACGTGGCAGTCTATTGTGTAAAATTTAGTGGGCGCAGATAATTTACCTACCAAAATATCTCCCAACGTATATTATTTTATTATTTTGAGTAGGATTTCTAGAATGTCAGAATGCATTTAACACAGCTGTTGAAATCAACCGTTTTCACCGGATAAACAGTACACTAGTGCATTTATAAAAGAGGTTCTCGATAATTTACTACGAACCAAGAAAGTTCCGGTCACAGACCCGTACGTTTTTGATTCATGTAGGCGTCCAAAATGACTCTGTATGGGCTCAAATAGCTCTGAACTTTGGTGAAGAAGGCGACCCTTACTACTAGATTAAAGATTCATCCATCATAAATCTTCATGAAGTCTTGTTGGTTCAAATATCAGCACATTTAGAGACTAGTATTTTATTTAGAAGTGCGGAAAAATTGTAACCGTAAAAGCACTATTCTTCGAAGTTGCTTTTTTGGCCGCCTCTGTAACTGTCATGGCTATCTATGATCCTGATACAAAAAATCATTCCTGACTAGTCATGGTCCATGATTACGATTATCCTAAATATGAGGTATGTGCCAACGATACCATGTGGACTCGACTAATTATAAAAACAATTAAATATACAGATATATATTCCTGTTATCTGCTGAGTTATACTAAGCGACAAGTGTGTTCTATAAAATTTTGTGTCAGGTCAGTAATCGATAGTTTCGTATATACACACAACCCAAAATATAAATCATATAGCCACCTGAGTGATCATTTAATGTCACTTATTTTAACTTAAGTTATAAGTAACCACCCTTTTATGAAATGTGATACACTTACAGCTTGTTTCATAATCACTAAATCTGACAAAGATCAACTAGTTTCGTTATTCCTTTTTAGTTGAACGACCGTTCGATACAGAGAAAAAATTGCCCGGTCAAATAATAGTATTGTTTGACTTCTGGCCTGACAATATAAAACAATAAAATTGCAAACTTATTAAAAAAATGTATAGCGGAATACCTGACAAAAATTTTGCTCACAAGGAAATGGCCACTGTGTGTAATTCGACTACGACGGTTTAAGGTGACTTAACAGCTAGTACATTATGGCAGATAAGATATAATGTTGGAATCGTTATTTTTGCGTCAGGTACCCCGGTGATCAATCCGTGTAGCGGCGGCAATCCAACAACCTCATTACTGCCACCGGTCCCAACTACCACTACCCAAGTTCCACCGGCAGTGGTTTCAAGCCATCAACAATATTTTCCCTCTCCTCCGCCGCCTCTACAACAACAACAGCAGCAACTCTACACACAACAGCAACATCATCACAATTCTCCGCCACTTCCACATGCGGGGGCAGGCTCGACATCCCAAACGAGTCAAGCACTTCCAGCTTCTCAGCAGCAACACATGGGACCCACTCAATCGTCACCTGCACCACCGCCACTTACATCGTCCCCGCCCCGTCAAGCAGCAGCCACGCATCAACAACAGCAGCACTCCAGCTCTGCGGCGAATGGGGCGCCACCTCCACCACCCCCGTCAGTTGTTGCTGGCCCTGGGGGTTATTCGCCGCCGCGACCAAATATAGCCCCACCGGCCCCACCAGCCGCTCCAGGTGGAGCCGGTACAGCTGCTGTGCCGTTAACGCCTACTCGGCGACCATCCCTTCCACCTCCACCTCCACCTGAAACCGAGGACCTACCGCCGCCTCCTCCGCCGACTCCTCCACCAATGCCTATGCCACCGCCTCCGCCACCTTTACCTTGCGCCACCGGAATGCCGCCTCCATCGTCATTGGCCAATGGCACAGTAGCAGCAGGTGACGTTGACAGTGGCAATCCTGTTAAACCACCTATTCTGCCAGCGATGAACGGCGCAATGAATGGTTCCTTACCACCACCTCCCCCTATATTGAACCTTACCCAAACTCTAAGTGACGTTAGATTGAAGCCAGTGCCGCCAAAGGAAATGGCGTCACACGTGACAGACGCGCGAAGCGATCTTTTGGCTGCGATACGAGAGGGAATCAAGCTTCGGAGAGTAGAAAATAACAAAGCTAAAGAATCAGAGAAAAACGTACAGCCACGCGACGTGGCGTCAATTCTCGCACGACGAGTAGCGCTTGAATACTCGGACTCGGAAAGCGAATCTGATGAAGGAGACTCTGAATGGGATAATGCTGAAACGGACTGCTAAACAAATATGTTTATTGATCAGTCACCCAGCCAGTTGGGTGGTCAGTAGATCGGTCGGTGGCCGACACTTAGCGTAACTGTATTCTCAAGTTTTATGTCCAGTACGGGCTTTCGAGCATCGTTTCAGACATGCAGCATTCCGACTTCAACTCATGCCTGTCTGAGCAACAATTTTGGTAGTCGTGCAGGACTTAACAGTGGTCCTTTGAATATCTATCCGGTTTTCAGGTTGGATCATGAATTGTTCCTAGCGTCATCACTTCATGGTTTGAATCCGAGATACAAATAGAAACGCATTGCGTATTGACGTACAAGCCTTTCTAGAGCTGCAATGTAATGGGCATATGATTACGAACTTGTGTCTGAGGCAGAACCGTTGTGCAAAGACAGAAAATCTTAGTCAGAAGGTCGGGGTAAAGGGTTGAAGGTACAAATCGTTAACAAAGGCAGATATTCCTTGGAGATGATGTAGGAAAAAGAAAGATCGTATACGCTACAGTAGATAACATCCAGTCGATTATCTGCACTGGATCGGAGCGCGCACAGGGAGATTAACTAATCATCGTACACTCTTGCAATTGTTAATATAATTTATCCATGAATAAAAAAATCAGGCTAGCGAAAAGATAAAAGAACTAAGACAATATAGAATGCGGTTATTATTATTATTATTATTATTATTAGTGAGACACAACTGAAGTAGTAGTCTTGAAATACACCAAAAGCCAATTGATTTTATCGTCGTATATGGTCGTTTTCTGGGACTCCAGTGATTAAAACCACATGTTTCAATTGGGACAAATTAAAGCATTAGTAAGTTTGCTAAAATTAATGTACGAACTTTTCTCGAAGGAGAGCTTACAGTTCGTTATTGTCGCCGAAGCTCATCATAACAACAATCGCTATTATTATTTAATAATAATAATAATAATAGCAATTGCTATAAATAATAAATAATGAGATGATAGAAGCGCCGAAGGAAGAACAAAAGAAAAACAAGAAAACTAATTTTTAAGACTAATGGAACAAACTTCTTTAGGCAAATGTCGAAAAACAAGCAGATAGCCGCATAACTTGCGGAACTATAAAAACGCGCATGGATTTTATTATTGTTAATACTTTGACAGTAGTATTTTCGCATACAAGTACTACAAATAATTTCGTAGACCGATTTTGATTCCTCCAAGGCACAATTTGCCACAGATTTCAACGTTTTGGGTGTATGGAGCTCCATAAACAGTGACTGCATTTTTTTAATCCGGCATGGTTTATAAATATATATTTAAATTATGTACTCCAAGGTAACTTTTGTGAAGTAATACGTGTCCACTAAGATAGCTTTCCATAAATGTTCATCTATTCTATGTTAAATGGACTTTAGTGAAGACCCCATATTAATCTTCTGTCATAGGGCAGCGACAGATAACCCAATCGTGATTGCTTAAATGAATACGAATACATAATACATTTTTGATTTTGAATTTATGCTTCTATACAAATATCTGAATAGCCCATATCGAACAGGGCAATAACAGTTTGTTGGTGAGCGAATGCCAACCATACTGGATAGAGCATCGTGTCCGCCAGATAAACAAATCGCAAACAAGAGGGAGAAAAATATTCCACGTGACTCAAATACTGTAAAAATAAAACCATAACAATGGAATAAATTCTATTATAATTACAATTAGTAGCAAAATGAAAGTCAGTGAAAGCAAAATCTTCTTGATCAGAGGTTATTAATAAAGAAGCTATCATTCAAATTATTTTTTACGGCATAATAATATCACATGGTTGACATATATGCAAAGTTGCACAACCAGGCATGCATTCCATGTACTTATATTTAAGACGTGGCTCAAAAATATCGACCATAATGCTCTTGCTTAGTGACGAACATCTTGATGGAGACAAACAGTCTTTACTCAGTGCTACTATCTTGCGTACTTGTCTTTTTGTAGTCCGAATGTATTTCTTTTATCAGTTCTGTTTCTTTTGATAGCCTAATTACTTTGCTGTAGTGTTAAATTTTCTATTGAAACCGTTGTACGTACAGTATAATAGAGTATTTGTAACAATTTGACAATGATATCTTTGAGTTGCAGTTCACTATTATATATAGCTCGTATGTTATATTTCTATTTTTCTCAGGCCCGGACAAATGATCTCTTTACTTCCCTTTTTTCTTTTCATCTGGTTTTCATTTTTTATTGTAATTTTACCTTAAAAATATTGCGTTCGCAAAATGTATAGCCAAGCGTTTATATCAACTTTTACATATCTGCTTTATCTGAATTGCTTCTCTTTTGATTATTTCTGCTGGAATTCCTGCGAAGACCCTTTTTCTCGTTCATTTTTAAAAAAAACCGTTTCGTTTTTTCTCTGCCTTATCATAGACATCCAAGAAATAAGGTTCATCGTTTAATTAGCTGATAATACAATATGGTATTATATAGGGTCTCACTTTTAAGTGTTATGATGAGCTTTCCTTATCACTCCTATCACTTATTTTCGGAACCATTATAAATCTAAGGTTCCTTTTGCTAAACATGGTTGGCCTTGAGATAGAGTTCTATATTTCCTTGTTTCGCTTATATTTGTATCTAATTAAAAACACGTATCTACGCGTCGTTTACTCCTCCATCTGTCATTATTATTTTTATGTACAGGCCTTGATCAAGTTCCTTTCTTTCTAGCGACGTATCTACAAGGTTACTATAATTATTCAGTGCTTTAGACACTCGTCAACGTTCGTTTCCGGAAAAACCGCTTTTTTACCTGCAAATATCTCCTTTCTCACAGTATTCTGTTGAATCCTACAGAACTGACGTATGAATTCTCCTATACTTTTTGGTGACAGGTATTTTGTCTCCTTGGCAGGCTCTTACTACTTATTAATAATTTATATGCTGCCTCGAACTTCTTTTAAATCAAAATCTATTCCTTCGTCACTCACTGTCTTATAACTGCTAAGGTATAGTACAGTAATAAGTAAATCATTAAAAAATGTTAATATGCAATACAACTTGTCGTATGTAGGCAAAATTAAGCTTACATTTCATACAAGATCTTTGTGTTACAATAAACACTTTATCCTCGAGGCATATATTGCTTAAACTGTAAGTGTAATTTCGTCCTGAGCACAAGCCCATTTTTTTAACTCTAGAGTTATATTCTACTTCTTTATTACATTCGTTACTAATCGAGATGTTACTAATTGTTCGTACACTCTTAACTATAAAATAGCTTATGAGCTAACATGGATCGTAGGTTCACGCAGCTTATGTACAGGTACTTTTGGCTATAGTAACAACTTCAGGTTCTATTTTCCGAATTTATATTCAGAAGGCTTAAGAGGCATTCTGAACCGGATTGTAACTTTATCGGATTAAAGGTCTGTCTTAATGATTACATGTAATGTTTGTCTGTGGTAACACGTATTACGTACAGGAACGCATCGAATCCGAAACATCGTTTTTTGGCTCGCTGAAGTCAAATTTGTGTGAGCATGTGGGCGATTAATAATAATTACGCGCTAGCTCATATAATCAATGCAGTAAATTTTGCTTTTAGGAAACCGAGAACGTAATCTGTCATTAGCAATCATGAAGTCGACAGCTAAACATTTAGAGTCTTTTTGGGCAGTATAATTTTGGACAGAATCCACGATATCAATTCCAAGATCAAGCCGTTATATAAATTGTGCTTTTGAGGTATTTGAGGTACAAATGGTCCTTAAGTATAGTACAAGATGCATTTTAAACTTGTATTTTTCCACAAAATAGTCGCTGCTGTTGTCGCCTAAACCGCGATGCAAAGTTAAGATTTTCATTCTACACAATTTAATGTTCATATAGATACTCGCGTTAAAGGTTTACAATATAGATAACCTTGACCTTTTGTATACTCGCTCAAAAAAATGATCATATTTGAATATGATATGCATTTAGCCGGCCATGTATGCTATACAGGGAATGTACAGACGCCTGTGCGAGGAAAAGTGAGTAACTATTTATTAAATATTATTTAATTTAGCTATTAATGCTACATCAAGTAAAGTCGGTAGAGATTATTCATTAGACTCCGAAGTCGTTTTTTTGCTGTTTTAAATGCACTTTTTTTAGTAATTTTGCCAATAGTAGTGTTCCAATTATGTGCAACAAAGGTTCTTTAATTACTTCCATCGGGAGCCTTTAACAAAATGTAGGGCTAAAATTTCAAGCCAATCTCAGAAATCAATGGTCTAGTTGGAGGCGGAAAATCAGTTTTTTTTTCTTTCCCTTACTTACGCTGACTGCTTTTC